>NW_027097078.1:0-60000 GCF_019320115.1 Miscanthus floridulus | reverse complement strand
GATCCATAAGCTTTGCTACGTGAAGCCCCGCACCACCCGTGACCTGCTCGACGTCACCACTAACCAGGCCTCCGATGAGGAGGTGGTCGGAGTGGTCTTCAATGGAGGCCGGGACAAAGGCAAGGCCAAGCGCGTGGACCAAGATAAGGGCCCCTCCACACAGAGGGGCAAGAAGAACAAAAAGGATCAGCGCCGACCGAACAACACCATGTTGGTCGTTGCAGCTGATTATGCTGGCACGCAGCCCCAGTAGGGCCTGCTTGACTACTTCAATGAGATCATGGACAACCCATGCACCAACCACGCCTACCCCGTCAAAAACCTCTACAAGGACTGCGAGCTCATCAAATGTTTCCTCCAGCAAGTTGGCGGGCCGAAAGAAGGAGACGACAAAGAGGCGGTAGCCAAGAAAGGAGGCATGACGGGTAAGGATGGGGACAGCTTCCCTGATCCCGAGGAATGCATCATGATCTTCAGGGGATCCAATGTCATCCACTCCAAGCGCCAGCACAAAGTGTGCTACAGAGAGGCATGTGTCGCCAAGATGGCCATCCCCTCCTTCCTTCGCTGGTTGAAATCTTCGATCACCTTTGACTAGAGGGACCACCCTTCCTACATCGCTAGACCGAGATGCTACCCGCTCATCATCGACCCCATCGTCCATAAGAAGCACCTCACCAAGATGAAGATGGACGGAGGCAGTGGCCTCAACATCCTCTATGTCGACATGCTCGACGCCATGCGCATCCCCCGGTCAGAACTCCACCTAGCGGGCTCTCCCTTCCACGGGGTGATCCTAGGAGCGCAGGCATACTTGGTCGGGCAGATCGACCTATCCATCATATTTGGCAACCGAGCCAACTTCCACTCGGAGGTCATCACCTTCGAAGTGGTGGACTTCCCAGGGTCCTACCACGCCATCTTGGGGCGGTCATGCTACGCCAAATTCATGGTAATCCCCAATTATGCCTTCCTAAAGTTGAGGACGCCGGGACTGAATGGCATAATCACCATGAGCAGCGCCTTCTCGCACGCCTTCACGTGCGACCGCGAGTATTTTGAGCTCACCACCGCAGTCATTAACTCGTCCGAGCTCCCATGGCTCAGGGAGTCATCGACCCCAGCAGTCTCGGACTACAATAAACCAACCTCCTCGATGACCTTCTGCCCGTTCGAGGAAACCAAGGCGGTGGGGATCGACTCCACTAACCCAACTAAGATGGTGTGGATTGCGACCCAGCTCCTAGCCAAATAGGAATGTGAGCTCGTCGACTTCCTACGTGCCAATCGTGATGTCTTCGCATGGAAGCCATCTGACATGCTAGGCATACCACGGGACATCGTCGAGCACGCACTGCGCCTCATCCTGGTCTCAAAGCCCGCTAAGCAATGCCTGCATTGCTATGATGACGAGAGGCATAGGGCCTTAGGCGAAGAGATCGCCGGACTCCTAGCACCCGGATTCATCAAAGAGGTATTCCACTTCGACTGGCTTGCCAATCCTGTTCTTATTAAAAAGAAGACTAGAAAATAGAGAATGTGCATTGATTATACTAGCCTCAACAAAGCATGTCCAAAGGATCACTTTCCTTTGCCGCACATAGACCAGATAGTCGACTCCTCATTAGGTTGCGAGATCCTCTCCTTTCTAGATGCCTACTCAGGCTATCACCAGATCATGATGAAAGAGTCTGGTCAGCTCGCAACCTCGTTCATCACCCCGTATGGTTCGTACTACTATGTAACCATGCCTTTTGGCCAGAAGAACGCTGGCGCCACCTATCAAAGGTGCATGCAGCAATGCTTCGCCGACCAAATTGACCCGCTCGATCAGCCTGATCAAGCTGAGCGGCCGAAACCAACAATCATCATCTATGTTGATGATATAGTGGTCAAAATGGCTCAAGCTTGCGACCTAATCGTAAACTTAGCCGCAACGTTCGTGAACCTCCGAAGGTTCAACATCAGATTGAATCCTGAGAAATGTGTTTTGGAGTTCCAAAGGGGAAGTTGCTTGGATACATTGTGTCCGAGCGCGGCATCAAAGCTAACCCCAAAAAAATCATAGCCATCTCCAACTTGGGACCTATACATAGCGTCAAGGGTGTACAAAGGCTCATCGGCTGTCTGGCTATCCTCAGGTGATTCATCTCCCAGCTCGGCGAATGAGGGATGCCACTCTACAAGCTCCTCAAAAAGACGGACGCCTTCGTCTAGACTGAGGAAGCTCAGCAGGCTCTGGAGAGCCTCAAAGCGTCGCTAACGTCAGCCCCAATCCTCGTTGCTCCTGAACGGGGAGAACCCCTCCTCCTCTATGTCGCGATAAGCAACCATGTGGTGAGCGCAGCCCTTGTCGTCGAGAGGGAGGAGCCGAGACACCACCTTAAGGTCTAGTGGCCCGTATACTTCGTCGGGGAGGTACTCACTGACCCCAAGGTCTGGTACCCCCAAGTGCAAAAACTCCTATACATCGTGTTGGTGGCAACCCGAAAGCTCCTACACTACTTCGTCGACCACGAAGTCGCGATCATCACTTCATACCCGCTTGGGGACATTGTCCGCAACCACAACACCACGGGACGGATCTCCAAGTGGGCACTCGAACTCATGGGCCACGACATCAGGTATATCTCCCATACCGCTATTAAATCTCAGGCTCTCACGGATTTTATTGTTGAATGGACGGAAGTGCAGCTACCGACCCCGGACGTCACCCACGAGTACTGCACAATGTACTTCGACGGGTCTGTAATGGCGCCCAGCTCAGGGGCTAGAGTGGTTCTAATGTCCCCGAATGAGAGTAGGCTTCGCTAAACCATCCACCTCCATTTCTTGGCCTCAAACAACGCCATGGAATACGAGGTCCTCATCAACGGGCTGCGCATCACCATCGAGCTCAGCGCTACGTGACTCTATCTCCACGGTGACTCAAAGCTGGTCATAGACCAAGTCATGAAGGAGTCCACCTACAAAAGCCCCCTCATAACAGCATACTGCCAGGAGGGCTCGAGTATAAATTCTAGGGGATTGAGCTACATCACGTCCCCCAAAAGGACAACGATGCCGCCAATTTTCTCGCAAAATTGGCCGCCAGGCAGGATCTGTCCCTGAGTGGGATCTTCATCAATGATCTCCACAAACCGTGTGCCCACGTCCTAGAAGGTCCGATCCAGACACACCCTAACACTGAGCCAGTGCTTGGGGCCTCCGACCCTAGTGCCTTCGTGATGACGTCACCGTGTTGGCACTCAATCAAATCAACTGGCGAGCGCCACTACTCGCCTACCTCCTTGAGGAGATTCTCCCATCCGAAAGGAATGAAGCATGATGAATCATCTGATGTGCCAAGACCTTCGTCGAGGTTGGAAACGAACTCTACAAACGAAGTCCATCGGGAGTATTCATGAAGTGCATCTCGACCAACCGAGGGAAACAGCTCCTCCTCGAGGTCCATGCTAGAATATGCGGACATCATGTGGGCCTGAGGTCGCTGCTCGAAAAAGCCTTTTGCCAAGGTTTTTACTGGCCCACCGCACTATGAGATGCAGAGGAGGTCATCCGCAGGTGTGAAGGATGCTAGTTCTATGCTCGACAAACCCATTTGCCAGCACAAGAGCTCCAAACCATCCCCATCACCTAGCCATTCATGGTCTGGGGCATCGACATGGTAGGACCCCTCAAAAAAGGCCCGGGTGGCTTCACTCACCTACTCATGGTGGTCGACAAGTTCACCAAATGGATAGAGGCCAAGCTCATCACCAACATCCGCTCGGAAGAGGCGGTCAAATTCTTCCTCGACATCATCTACCGATTTTGGCATTCCTAACTACATCATCACTGGCCATGGGACTAACTTTATTGAGAAGAAGTTCCTAGACTTTAGTGATCGATACGGCATCAGGATCGACTAGGCCTCGATCGGACACCCACGTACTAACGGTCAGGTCGAGCGTGCCAACGACATGGTCCTCCAAGGACTTAAGCCATGCATCTTCGATCGACTCAACAAATACGCAAGGCGATGGGTTGTAGAGGTCCTAGTTATCCTCTGGAGCCTAAGAATGACCCTGAACTGATTCATAGGGTTCACAACCTTCTTCCTAGCCTATGGAGCTAAAGTAGTGCTGACCACCAACCTCGACCACGTCGACCCAAGAGTGAAGGCTTTCGACCACGACCGAGCCGCGGAGGCTCAGCAAGACGTAGTTGACCTGCTCAAGGAGGCCCGCGAGATGGCCGTCATCCATTTTGCTTGCTACCAGCAAACTCTTTGTAGGTACCATGAAAGGAAGATCAGGGGGAGGATCCTCGAAGTCAGTGATCTCGTGCTCTAGAGGACCCAATCAACGAAGGAGAAACACAAACTCTCTCCACCATGGGAAGGACCCTATATGGTGATCGAAGTGATCCGATCGGGCGCCTACCGACTGAAGGACGACAACGACAACGTTCTTACCAACACTTGGAACATTGAATAGCTACGTCATTTTTCCCCTAAATTCGGTCTTACCGCTTTTTATTCAACACTTGCTCCTATAAAGCACCCCAGCCCGAACACTTTTAGCCTGGGTCACTCGGGGGCTCCATGAGGGTATAATACTAAATACTACCTCTCTTTTTTACTATCACATGGTAAAAAAAATTTTGCCCGAACAAAAGCGCATTCTATTCCTTTGATTACCCTGTGTGACTTCGCTTTTACTCCCGATCGAGCGCACCCCGCCATGACCTATGGTTACGAGCAGCCGAGCCTCGCGGACCATGCCTAGGTTCTTAAAAGTTGTACCTACAGAACGAACGAGCAGGTGCAGAAAAGAAAGGATAAAAACAAAGCTATCCTAGGATAAAAATAAGGAACGGATAGTGATTCTATCATAAAATAGAATTGATGTATTCATTGATACAAAAACTATTCATATGGGGGCTCCCCCACGAACTTAACAAATACATTTTGCTGACTACTTTTACTCCAACTACTACTGTGGTCGCTCGGCGGCATTGGCTGATGCCAAAGGAAAGGCCACGGCACATGCCGTCGGACATAACCACCACTCGGGTCCGCTCACTCGACTTCAACGAGCGCAATGGGTACCTCAAGGGCCCCTCCCAGTTCCGCTCCCTTGACTTCAGTGAGTGCAACGGGTACCTCAAGGGCGTTGCACCCATAGATGCTCAGCAGAAGAGCATGGAGCTCCAAACCTTCTCAAGCAGTCGAGGCAGCTCCTGGGTAGGGATGCTACCCACCGAAGTATGGTCGCCATGGCTAGAGGATGTCTTATTAAACTTTATGAACTGGCCAACCTGAGCAGCTGCTGGGGCAAAACCTCCCACCACCGCAGTCCCGAGCATCTTCTCCTCCGATAAGGCTCGTCTGGAGAAGATTTGTCGGAAGGAGTGCGCGCACGGCTCCATCCAGACAAAGGCCTCACAGACGGTGATGAAGTCAGCGACGTACGACACCCTCCAATGCGCCACCTCCTTTGGCAGAACTAGCCCCTTCTCGATGAAGGCGGCCAGCACCATCTCATCTACGTTGGGGGATCTCCAACTCGACATCGTGCTCTAGAATCACAAATGGGTCTGTGAGTTCTCATTTCCTTCTCCCTTCCCCTATTTAAAGAAGAGGCGGAGCAGTTGAGGAAAGGCGAAAGGATTGGGACGAGAAACCCTCTCCCTTCCCCCATTCAATGTAGATGGGAAACGACAGGACGTACCCCGACCGATGGGACGCACCCTGCCCGATGGAACAACGCCTGATCAGACGGGACGTGGCCTGGGTATAGCCCACCACTATCGCACGCCGGGCGTGAGAACCAAAGTGCCACCACGTGCAGGTGGCTCTCCGTCTTCCAAGGCGCGACTTGAAAAAACACAAACAACAGAATCTCTGCCAGGAGAGACCAATGGGCTTCCTAAGTCTAATCAAACGGCTCAGGCAAACGCTGAGAGAGAAGTAAGGAGCAAAGGGACACCCCATGTGGGCCATGCCGACTCTATCACGAACGACGAGCATGGATCCCGGTCGGACATTTTTTATTGGAGCTCTTTAAACCCTGTCACTTGAGTTATCAAGGTAACATTACCAAACCCCACTATTTCTTTATAATCATTCATACATCCATACACGCATTTATTCCATACACCTGCGTGCCCCAAACGATTCTACCCGAATCACCGGGGGGCTCAGGGGCTAAGGCATCGCATATGCGGTTAAACGCATCACAACACTCCATGTTGCGTAACGAAGCGGCAGTTGCCTCATTCAACATGAGCAACGACCGATCGGGGTTCGAAGGCCGGCCCACGAAGGGCTTGATGCCGCCTCACGTCAAACAGAGCCAGGGGAGAAAATGCAGATGCGTCTCGAGCGACCCTCGCCCAGTCTACCCTGAAGCAGACAGGGTCATCTCAACCTTCTCGTCCGATCCTAAACCTCTGCCAAACCCATAGAATCTCCATCGAGGGAAGACCAGCAGACCACCCGGGTCGGTCTCAGGAACGACCTAGGCATCTACCAGGTTGCAGGTTAAGGAGTAGTGGAATGTCACAAGAGGACTATGTCGGCCCCATCATGAATGACGGACCCAAATTTCACTTGATTATACCCGTTAGCGAGCTCACCGAGCGCGTCACTCGAGCTTGAGCCATCGAGACAAGCGATATTAGCTCAGCCCTTCCGGTTGTGAGAAACCAAGGATGGAGTAACGCACAAAACTCAAACCGACCCCTACCAAGCCCAACGGGGCTCAGGGGCTCAAAACACCCAAAATGCCTCGGCTGCGCTTAGGGTCCGCGACTTCAACTTGCCCAAATCCCTCGGCATGCCCGATGCCTAGATCCGCGAGTCTGTCTCATCTGATCCCCCGGCGCACCCAACGCTTGGATCCACGAGTCTGTTTCGATCCCTCGGTTGTGCCTGACGCTAGGATCTACGAGCTTCGCCTTGCCCGATCCCTAAAAAACACCTTGGCTGCACACGACACCATGGTTGATGACTCTGTCTCAACTAAAATGCACGCGCACACACCCGCTGAGAAAAACCCCCCAATGATTCTACCCGAATCGTCCGGGGGCTCAGGGGCTACACCCGTGGGCGCGCTCGCGCGCACCCGCTGACAAAACAAAGCTTCCCCCGCTGGCAAACACGAACCCCCCTAGAGGAATCTACCTGAATCGCTCAGGGGCTACACCCGCGGGTGCACGCGAGCGCACCCGCTGTCAAGACAAAAATCCCCTAGAAGACTACCCGAATCGTTCGGGGGCTCGAGGGCTCCTGTCGGGTTCATAAACCCAGGGTCCCTCATGGACCAGCATCCCAAATAAAGGCTTAGGCCAGTAGACAACGTTGTAAACGACGCGCAACTCATGGACCGGCCCAAATACCTAAAATGACACAGAAGGACGATCCAGTCTTCGACCGAAAGGCCTGGCCAAGAAGGGACGACGTCCGCTTCTGACTCTGGCCCGCCTCTCAGACCGGAAGGCCTCGCCTCCGGACGGCCTCTTCGACCGAAAGGCCTGACCAAACACCGCTTCCGACTCTGACCCACGTCTTCGACTGGGATACACAAAACCTCTGCTCACTGCTCTTCTCCAACTGGCGCAATCAGAGCCGACTGGGACCAACCGACCGGGGACGCTCGCTCGGTAAGGACCAGGAAACAGATAGAGAAAGTAAGGCAGGGCACTCAAGTCAACCGTAATACCAAGGAACGTACCCTGTACATCTACAGGACAGTACCCTACGATCTTCCTGGCATGACAGAACCCAAGTAGTGTTGTAGGCGCCGATATTTTTCCTACAGTATTGTGGGCGCCATCCACTCACATACCAGACAAACGCGGTAAGGCTCCCTCCACGTGCCTCTGAGGCATCAACAGTGTTGTGGGCGTCGGCATTTACCGTACTAGACGAATATAGTAAAACCCTTTGCATGCCTCTGGGTATCAACAGTGTGGCAGGCACCGACGTCTACCATACCTAAAGAAGACGACGCAACCTCCCACATGCATCTGACATTAACAGTGTTATGGGTGCCTACAATCATCCTGTATCCGATAGCATGGGTAACAAGACTTAACAAACGTACATTCTCTCTCACACACATGTAAGAACATTCCCTTCATCTATAAAAGGGGATGCGCTCTCTTCCCGATAGGAAGATCGATCAAGTTCCCTAGCACACAACAGAACTATTAGGTTCAAACCTCAAGCACACGCTCAAACACTTAGCGTATAGCGGAGCTCTCGTCGCTCTCGGGCCTTCAGACCGGAGTGCGATCGGACCTCTTGTACCCCCATCTTTCTCCCTTCCGTTTGTAATCCCACAGCAAACTTTGAGCACCTGGACTCAGGAATAAAGTCACCGATCGACTCAAACTGGACGTAGGGCACGTTGCCTGAACCAATATAAACCATGTGTCATTAAGTGGTAGGCCACCTTCGATCACAACGTACAACAAAACTATAAATATTTACGTGTTGATCACTCTCTGCGCCGACGGATATGCTCAGCGTTGCATGCTGCATGCATGACGCGGTTTTACCTGGCAACGCTCTGCCGTTAAAACCAGCTAACATACTGTTGTAAGTAAAAAACAATATTTATTAAAGCAATACTCATGGGATAGGCACAACAACCCCTCAGATTTGTTCCATGGCGGCGGCAACACATGGCAAACCACGCACGCACGTCTTCTCAAACTTCACGAGATTTCGACGGCGGCGCGGTAGAGCTAGAGGTAGAGGCGTAGAGCCTGTAGGAGAAAGGAGGCAAGTGCCCGTGATCCACGACGACGCGCTCACGTACGTATCAGTCTACGAGACGCGGTCCCCGCGAGCAGAATACCGGTGTCCGGTGCTCCCTGGACCGGAGACGAGCGCTCCCGCCTCCCGTTCCGCTGCTGGCTGCTCCGCACGGCCGGCCGGTCCCCAACTCTCGTGAGCCGGGCCGGTCCGGGGTGCTGCCTGCCTACTGCGTGCGTGCTGTGGACCTGTGGTACGGTGGTGGCGCCGAGCCGATACGGGAGAGGCCCACGGGTAAGAGGCTTGTCACCGCATGTGATGGACGGGATGGGAATGGGACCGGGCCATGGGAGCACGGGATTTTTCAGATTTGTCGGGCTCGCCTCGCCCCATGGTCCGCCCTAGCAGTAGCAGTAGGCTGTAGCCGAGACGCCGGACCCGGACGGGACAAGAATGAAGCTGACCTACCACGGAACAACGACAACGGATGAGCTCCGTGCCTCCGTTCCATCTCGTGCTGCCGTGCACAATGCATACGCTCGTGGTGAGAAACCGTCTCGTGCTGCCGTGTACAATGCATACGCTCGTGGTGAGAAAAAATCGGCCAGTTCGTTGAGCTTCTTGCTAACCAGCAACCAGGGAAATCAGGAGGGAAGAAACTAACCACGACCACAAGCATCTCCGGGCGGTTAAGCGCGCCCTTTTTCTCGCCCTTCGCTCAGCAATTTCGACGCTCGCTACACCCCTATCTTGGTTCTTGGAGCAAGAATTCAGGGCGTGCGCCGCTGGTATTTCGTGGTTTCGGAATCGTGGGGGCTGGGCGTCGCAGCCCCACCCGCCTTCAATTATCATTTATCAGCGAGTACCATGTCAGCTAGCGATGTTTGCCGGTACTGAAAAATAAACTAAAATACTATTCTAATTGATTGTCGAGAGAAAAAAATATTATTCTATTTGAAAATACTATTTACATAAACAGTATTTCCATGAGTGCGCTGGCTAGTTCAGCCCCAGCCGACCAGCCAGCCGAACGCGCTCCAGCAAAGTCCAAACTCCAAACAGTGCTCGGCGACAGGCACATCACTATACTGCACATCGAGATATCAGGCCGGGGCCTGCAACCAATCACTCCGATTTCAAAAACAGCCTCACCGAAAACAAGCGTTCGTATGTCTTATAAATCTATTTTTTCAGCCAACGAATAGTATTTTTTTTTCATATCAAATTAGTCAACAGTACTTTCAACCATGGCTTGTTAGTCAAACAAACTCAAACGAACAGGCCGCAGATCCGTGGCACCAGGCCACAACTCACAGCTTCGTGACAGCCCTTGTTTAGTTCTGGTCTCAAAACTTTACATCCTGTCACATAGAATGTTTGGACACATACGTAAAATATTAAATATAGACTAAACAATAACTAATTGCACAGATCACGACTAATTTACGAGACGAATCTTTTAAGCCTAATTAATCCATGATTTTACAATAAAGAGCTACAGTAACAAATGTGCTAATAACGAATTAATTAGGCTTAATAAATTTATCTCGCGGTTTATTGACGAATTCTGTAATTTATTTTTTTAATAGTATCTAAACACCCTATGTAAGAGCAACTCCAAGAGAGTTGCTATTCCTAGTATGAAATCAGATTTAGATGTTTTGTGCTACAAAATATACTCCAACAGATGTTGTATCTGGAGTGGTAAAATACCCAGCCGTCTATTCCGTGAATCTCGGTGGCCAAAGAAAGCTAGCGAGCGCCGCTTGCTATCTCGCTTTCCCGTGTGGCATCGCACACATGTGGCCGGTTGCCGTGCTGTCCTAGCCATTCCCCGTCGCGAGTCACCGACTCGCCGGCTGCCCTTTCCGGCACTCCACACGCATGTTCCTTGTCACGCTGCCCCACCCCTTCGAGCTCCTCAAAAAATCACGCCGTGGCACTACGCAAGTTTGTCGCATCCGCTATCTGCAGGAGCTCTGCCCTACGTTGTATTAGCCAACGAGCCGAGCTACCACCGTGATGGTTGTGTCTAGTGGCCGGTCACGGAGGAAGCAAAGGCCTGATGACGTTCGGGCAGCAGACTACTGCATCATGGAGCCTCAAAAAAGATTGATGTGGTGAGCTATTTAGAAAGACTGTTGCAGTTCACTTTCTTTTTAAGAGGTTTTCTATTTTATATAATGGCTAAATTAAAAAAAATTAACATCTATTTTTAGCAGATCTCTTAAAGATGCTCTAACACCCTAAAACTTTAAAACTTTACGCCTCGAAACTAAACGGCTTTGGCGGACTGATGACAAAACTAAACAAGGCAGGTAGCTTTAGCGGACTGATGACAATGACAATGCCGCCATCAATCAGCTGCCACCGTAGCACCAGTAGCTAACAGTAGACCACCAAACTTTCTCAAAGCATGACCACTCCAAAATCACATTGGCAAGCAACTTGGACAAATCAAACGAGAATAATCCGGCAAAAAAAAAATTCCAAACACTTGATGAGGCTTGAGTAATTACACATGGATAGCCGAAAGACAGCAGCAGCTACAAGCTAAAACCAACCTAAGCAAGGCTAGAATGAGCACAGCAATTTAGCAATCACACTTTAGAACTGGTCCCTAAACACACCACCGATCACCTTCCGCAGCACTGGGTGCCGAGCACCCGAGCTACTTAATGACAATCAACCCGTTAAATCCAATAGGCTAAAAGATGAAAAACAGTCGTCTCGACTCAGTTGAAGATAGGATTCATCAAATGCATGAATCGATTGAATGCAGGCTAGAGTTATAGCCGATTCTCTCTCAGGTCAATTGAGATCAAGTAGCAAACGGATTGGTCTGCACCTCCGATTCAGCCTTGGAAGATTGATCATCAACTTGTTCGATGTTTGAGGCCCCGCTTGACTTCTTGATCTCCTCTATCCGCATAACAACATGCGCCATTGATGGCCGGGCATCTGGGACTTGTGCTACACAGTCCATAGCAAGCAGCACGAGCTGAGCCAACGGTTCCTCGCCAGTCTGATGTCTCATGAGCTCCATATCAAACACCTCTGAACCCCACTCAGAGCGATTAACTGACTGCACCCATCTGGGCAGGTCGACGCCCTCGTCGTTGAGAGCAGCCTGGCTGGGGGCCTTGCCCGTGACCAGCTCAAGCAACAGAACACCAAAGCTGTACACGTCTGCCTTCTGGGAAACCCTCCGGGAATCAATAACCTCAGGTGCGCGATATCCAGTGGTGCGAGACGGTGAAGATGATGGACCAACAAGAGTGTTAAGGCCATTGTCTGATACACGTGCTTGATATGATTTGCCCAGGAGGACATTGGATGACTTGATGTTACCGTGGGAAGCCGTTGAGCTCGTTGAGTGGATGTACTCAACACCACGGGCTGCAGCTAGAGCAATGCTTGACCTTAATTCCCAGTTAAGTGGTGTCCGGCCAGAACTTCTGTTGCCTGTTCAATAAAATGAAATCCAGACAGTTTAAGTGAGACCAAGTCACAA
Organism: Miscanthus floridulus; assembly: GCF_019320115.1. Lineage (NCBI taxonomy): Eukaryota > Viridiplantae > Streptophyta > Magnoliopsida > Poales > Poaceae > Miscanthus > Miscanthus floridulus. The sequence goes on along the minus strand of NW_027097078.1, from coordinate 47,740 downwards.
CCAATTGCTGTATTCATGGTCAACGAAGACAATTGAGACGATAATACATTAGGGCATCAAAGAACATCTTGATCGTATAGTACCATTTCACAAACTACAATGAGCACAAGTGATTGTCTTCTTTAATCAATCCAGAATATTCCACCAGTAAAGCAGAGAGCAAAAGATAACTAAAATGGAAAAAATCCAAGAAAATACAACCAATGATAACCAAGTAATCAATGATTTGGAAACTTTCTCAACTTGAGAGTTGAGAACTAGTAAGCGACCAATTAGTGGAAGAGGAGGCATGATGACAAATATTTTATTAGAGCTTCCATGTTGACATCACCGAAGTTAACACATAAATCTGAGTTGACATCACCGAAGTTAACACATAAATCTGAGTCAAAACTGAATGCAACTTCCCTAGTAATACCCGGTAAATAATCACACATAATTCAAGTGCTTTGGATATCAAGATAAATAACACCACGATCCCAACTGATTTTGATTTGGTCTCCTTAGACCATGACAAAAATCAAGTCCTATTCACAGGAAACGACGAATATTCAAACGGAAAAACAATTTGGAGTACCACCTAACCAACATTAGTCTTAAACATATGAAAAAATGGAGCAATACTCTACACCTACCACCCAAGAACATGCAATGCCCATGGTACTCACAAGCACACGTACAGCAAAATGGTGATGATAGAATCATAAGCAGATATGCAACAGAAACTTGGGGGATGGGGAGTTAAGATCTCACCGTGCAGGACTGCAGAGAGGCTCCCCATGGGCATGAAGTCGTAAACAAGTAGCTTTTCATCTTTGCTGTAGTAGTAAGCACGGAGTGGCACAATGAACTCGTGCTGAAGCTCACCAATCTCAGAAATGCGTTCACGGAACTCAGGTTCAGACAGAGTCACGTCCTTGAGGCGCTTCACGGCCACAGTTGCCCCAGACTCGAGCACTGCCTTGTATGTCGTCCCGAACGCTCCTTTTCCGAGCACCTCAGCCGACGCGCGCAGCAGGTCCTCCAGGTCGAAAGGTGCCACGGCGGCCGCTGACCCAAAGAAGGCCAGCTTCTTACCGGACGTAGACTGGCCCATAGGAGCGTTGGGGTGGCCTATTGTGGTCAACGGCGCTACAGCAGCGCCGCTGGTCATCTCGGGAGCTTTCCTGCCGCCAGCAGCAGCAGCAGGCGCTGGAGCAGGCGGCGGCATCTCCAGAGACCGCGTCCTGGTGCCCCCCGACCTGCGACAGAGGCAGACGAGGAGGAAGAGGAGAAGTGCGGCGCCCAAGGCGGAGCCTACAGTGATTCCGGCAATGGCGCCACCGGAGAGCTTCTTGCTCTTATGGCCACTTTCTCCCCCACTTCCACCGTTGGTGCCGCCGCTACTGCCTCCGCCACCGCCACTGCCACTGGGAACAGGCGTCGGCGACGGCGTCTGCCCCGCTGGAGCAGGGGAAGGGGAAACCTCGCCAGGGCAAGGCCCCAAGGGCCCGCCGCACAAGCCCGTCCCCAGGAACGCGGAGCGCGGCTGCGACCGAAGTGAGGCCGGGATGGATCCGTTCAGCTGGTTGAACGAAACATTGAACTGCTGCAGCGGCGGTAGCGTCACATCCGAAATCTCGCCGGAAAAGCGATTATTCTCAAGGAGCAGGACCCTGAGGTGCGTGAGGTTGCCGAGCTCCGCCGGGATGGGCCCCGACAGGTCGTTCCCTCCGAGCGAGAGCCTGACGAGCCCCGGGAGCGCGAGAATCGCCTGCGGGAACCCGCCCGACAGCCTGTTCCCGTTGAGGAAGACGTTCCGAAGCGCGGCGGCGGAGGCGAGGTCGGCCGGGAGCGCGCCGGAGAGCCCGTTGAGGCGGAGGCTGAGCGTGTGGAGCGCCGTCAAGTTCCCTAGCGTCCCCGCGGGGACCGCCCCCGAGAGCGTCGCCCCGGGGAGCCGCAGCACCGCCACGCGGCCGTTCTCGCAGGAGACCCCCGTCCACGAGCACGCGCCCGCGGCGTCCGAGGCGTTCCACGCCAGGCGCCGCCCCACGGCGTCACGGAACGCCAGGAGCGCCCGCGCGTCGCTCGCGAGGTCGTCGGCCCCCGCCCGCGCCGCCAGCGCCGCGACGACGAGCAGGAGCACGGGGAGCGCGGAATGGAGGCGCCGGGGCCGCCACGGTGGCGGCGGCGGCGACCGCATCGCGGCGTCGGCTGGGGTGGCGAGAGCAGGGACGGGCCGCGGCGGGAGGCGAGGCAGAGAGGGGTCGCGTCCGTTTCTGGGGGGTTGTGGCGGACGCGGCCGCGTCTGCTTTGTTGTTGTGTGGGCGGAGGTGGCGTCTGTGGCGTGCGGGGGAGAAAAGCCCTAAACACTCCCGTGCGCGTTTCGCGGAATGGGCCTCGGGGAGTTGGGTATTTCGCGGGCCGGATTTATCCGGAGGTTGGGAGGTTGCGCCGCTGGGGCTGGGGGTTGGTGGGGCCGCCGGGGCCGGGCGTGAGGGACGGGAATAGGAGGAGGCAACAAACAGGTGGCCTTAGGACCTGGATGGGAATCGGAATGGGGTTTCCTCTCCGGAGAGGGGAGAGGATCCGATGGACGAAGACGGGAGTGTGCGTAGCGCTGCGGCCTGCGGGCTGCGGGAATGGGAGCGCGACGGTGCGTGCGCGCTGGCGCACCGCGCACCTGCCGCCGTGCCGGGTGGGTGGTTCGGTTCAGACCCAGAGACTTGCCTGGGGAACGGTGCCGTGCTGGTGCGTTGGACTCCGGCTGCGGCAAGAACAAACAAACCAACAAATGCCGTGTTGTTTCGCGTGCTGACCTGACAGTTCTGGCAGGTTTCCTACTGCTATTACTGCTACGGGCCCTGTTGGTTTGAAGTTATAAGCTAGAATTCACATTATTTTTTTTCATAGTAAAACAACAGCCGGCTTATGTATCAGTCGGCGTATCAGACTCGTGGTGCATATATTCTGATTCGATTTCACGTACACGTTATAAAGGGAGGACGTACGTGGAAGTTGAGTGGTCCCAACATGAGCACGTGTGATGTTGTTAGAGGCGAGATTAAAAAAATATGATCGATTTTTCCCGCTGAACAGAGAACTCGTGTTCGCTGGTCTGGAGACCAGCTCAAGCCGGCTGGTTGCTCTCACAGCTGCACAGTGCCGAACCAGTCGCTACAGTATTTTCCTCTCATAACAAATCAGCCGGAACAGTGTTTTTCAGCCAAGTTTCAGACCAGCGAACGCGGCCAAAGATGAGTTTGAACGCGCATATATTACGCGTGGCACAATTCTGATGAAATTGTACAGGCTCACGTCTTTAGCTGAACAAAGATGAGCTTGTACGCATATATGGCACGTACGCAATAATGATGCCACACTTCTAGGTAAAGGCTCACATCAGTACGTGTTACATTTAGCTTTTAAGATCCCTGTTCCCAAACCATACTAAAATAGAATTTTATATAAAGCTCAACCACCAAGAGTCTGAAAAGTCTATAGAAGACCAAACTTTAAACAGTGTTAAACATTAAATCTGAAGCCCTCAAAAGCAGTATCTTGATTAACTAGGATCCGTTGTCTAACTAGGCCCTCTTTGGCGCAGCTCCCGGGTGCTCCGGCTCCTCCTCTGCGGCACTGTAGCGACACTGTTTGAACAATGCAGTAAGAGCCGTTTCGGAAATCGAGGTAGAAAATGAACTGGAAAGAGGAGGAGCAGGAGAAGCCACGATTTCGGGCTCCTCCGGCTCCGTGCTACAGTAGCAGAGCCGGAGACGGCAGGAGCCGTGCCAAACGAGCCCTAAGTTTATACTTGCATGCCTGTTAGCATGTTTTTTTGTGTGTGTTATCGATCTCCTATTAGATGTATCTTAACTTTTATTTGCATGTGCTAAATCCTTTCTATGAAGCAAGGTTTCACACGTACACATGATTTCAACGTACCAAAAGAGGAGCGAAAAATCTAAAAACATACTGCTCGTTTCACATGTACAAAACCCAGTCTGTTCGCTTTTTTTGTTTCAGTCAGGGCTTATCAGTCAGCCAATAGTATTTTTCACTCACAACAAACTAGCATCAGCCGAGCTTATCAATCCAGAAACCAACCAGTGAACAGACCGATAGTAGCACTCTCCATTTTAAAAAAAAAACTACGAGTTGAATTGAACAGCTAGATTTACATATGCCTTGCTCACTTGGCTGATAAGTAATGGCTGAAAGTACTGTTGACTAATTTGTTACGAGAGAAAAATATTATTTGTTTACTGAAAAAGTACGACTTATAAGCTAAACGAACAGGGCGATAATGGCCATAAATAAACTCCATTTTGAGAAACTACGTGTTTATGACCAGAAATAAATATTGCTTTCCGTTTATCCGGTCCTCGAAATTTAAGTGGGGACATTACTGGTTCCAGGAGGCTTGATTGGTTCGCAAAAAAAAAAAAAAAGGAAATCCCAAGCTTCCTTCGCTGAAATTGCGTTCCCGTGTTGAACATGGCCTTGCGCCCTTGCCTGGGCCAAAACCGCATTGGATCACTGGCGTGTCGCATCCACCTACCAAGCTTTCGTTCCCGATAAGCAACCAGGAGGTGGTCGATGGCGCGCCCGGCGCCCGGTAGGCGAGAGCCGCTCACTTCCCAGTGGATTCTGAACGATTTCGTAACACGGCTGGGGCTTAATGATGGCTCATGGGTCATGGCTGTGAACATCAGCCACCACCCTCGCATTCGTCACACGTTTGCCGCTGTTCTTTGTTGATGAAATTGGTAGGAATGGACCATGGCATGTTGACACGTCTCGTTCCTGGACCCATTCCGGCAAAATGGTTCGCCCACCCAAAGTGACAAACTGTGCTGACTACAGTTCTACTTCAATTTGCTAGCTGCTTTGCATATCCTGCAGTGTACGGCAAAAGGACGCAGTCTTCTGCAGGTGTCCAGCTACTTAAAGACGCATAATTTGGCGAGTAGAGAACGGTGCAAATACAAATACTCCATCGGTCGAGGAAAAAAATATAATTATGGGATTGGTGCCAATCAAAATAACTTAAATTTGACTGAGTTTATAGTAAATATTTTTCCAAACAAAATTTATTATGAAAATATATTCTATAACTAATCTAACGGTACTTATTTTATATCATTAATGATACTAGTTTTTTTTATATAAATTTAGCTAAAATTCAAACTGTTTCACTCTTCGAAAAACGAGAATTGCATTCTTTCCTGCTGGAGGGAGGGAGTATTTGGACTAGATCGTGGATCTCTCGAGGGATTACAAGAAGACAAATGACGCCACGAGGATCATCTGTCCTAACGTGTGTTTTAGACCTGATCCTCCCCAATACGGGATATGAGATATACTTCTTTAGTATTCAAAACTAAAGTCATTTTAGCTACTCAGTTAGTTGTTCACAAATAAAGTTGTTTTGCATGTTTTAATACCTTATGGACGAAATTGCCCCCATCTTTCATTTATCTCCTTTCCCATCGCTCAGTCCTGAGGACATTTAACCACTCCTCGCGCTTGCTGCCGTCCTCAACAGAGAGATTCGCACACTAGCGATTTGGACAGTCAGTTGATACAGGACCAGTTTCATCAACTGTAGTAGGCTGTATAAGTAATGATTTTGATGTGAATGAATTTAAACGGGAAGTTGATGAGCAGGAGGAGGAGGACATGATCGGTGATGTAGTTAGTAGTGATTCAGATAATTCTGATGATGACCAAGGAGGTACAGATGCTATGCCAACACCGGTTAATGCCATGTCAGTACTGATTCATACTATGTTATTACCAGTACCAACTGAGGTTTTACATGGTATCCAGGCTTAGGGTAGACTAGTCACAGATTTAGCAGCAAATGATACCCCCTATGATTCATGGACCAGAATTAGCGAAGCACAGCAGTATGTTCCACCACCACCTTACACAACGACTGAGCTTGAGCAACTAAGGTCGATGAACGTACCTTTCAAGGGCGTTCCGAACTATAAGGATGTTAGCATGACGGATATGGCAGTTTACGACACCGGTCTCCAGATGTGTAGGAAATCATTGTATAACCATAAAAAAGAAACCCTTAGGAAGGGGATGATATTCAATATAATGTCAGAGATGAAATTCTTCCTTTAGGACTAAGATGTGTACCACCATAGGCCGTACTCCGTCACTCATTCGGACCAGGAGTTGAGGTACCACGTGATATGCAAAAATGGTTGTATGTGGAGGTTAAATGCACGAAAGAGACAGAGTGATGAAAAGTGGAGGATAAGTAAAGTTATCGAACCCCACACTTGCCTATCAAATAGGGGGAAGGAAAATCATCAGCAGCTCGCTGCACGTTACCTTGCCCGTCGTATATTGGGACTCATTGATGACAATAACGATATTTCGGTGTCTTCTTTATAATAGTACATATCTAGATTCGTTAAGTACGTATGAAGTACGGAAAGACTTAGCGTGCTAAGCAAATTGCCCTGGCGATTCGATGAGCTAGTTGGGAGGAAGCGTACAATAGGGTGCCCCGCATCTTATGTGCAATGTATTACTACAACCCTAGCTTGAAATTTTTTTATGGACACCGGAGTCCGGAGGGATGTGTTTTCGGGACCCGTTGAGGCATGTCCTCTATCGTGTGTTTGTAACACCCTAATTTTGCATTTTCTAAAAAAATAGTCAAATTGATTTATTTAAGCAATTTATGTGAGCATTCAAACATAGGAAAGTAATAATTTTTATAAAACTAAAATCAAATATAAGATTAGCTACAAGTGATGCATACATGCTGCTGCATATTATTTTGTGAATGTTTGGTATTGATCAAAAATTTCAAAGAGAATTGAAATTTGAATTTAAAATGCTTTTGGAAAATTTATTTGGAAAAATAAAAAGGAAAATTCTTTCTTTTCTCCCCTCCTCTGTTTTTAGCCCGAGCTGACGCGCCAGCCCGGCTCGGCCACCCCCTAGCGTCCCGCGCCGGCCCAGCCCAGCACCGGTCGCCCGCCACCCCCTTCTCCTCATTTCCGGCCCAGCCCCACGCCGGCCTAGCTCCGCGCCAGCCCAGCGCTGCAGCAACTGCCGCCGCGCCTCCCTTTCCCCTCCAGTCGCTGACCGTCCGGGCCCGCACGTCAGTGCCGCCTCCTTCCTCCCGCAACCGCAGCCCCGGTCAAGCCGCTGCAGCAACCGTCGCCCCGCTCCACGTGCGTCGTGGGAGCGCCCCCCTCCCCACGCCCCGGCCTCTTTTTAAGCAAAGCCGAACCCCCGCGCGTCCCCTTCTCGCTCCCCGCTCCATTTTTTCGCTCTCGCCTCAGAGCCCGCAACCGGCGCGCGAAGAAGTTCCGAGGACCGCCGTCCGCGTTGCCGTCTTCCCTGAGTCGACTCCGACCCTGATTTCTCCCGCTGTGAGCCTCGCCATGCTTCCCTCTACCTCCCCATGCATTCAATTCATTGTTTCACGACCCCTAGAGCTCTAACCGCATGTGCCGAGGATCTCTGGCCGCCGTCCATGGCGACCGCCGCCACGGCCGCACCCTCCGGCCACCTCTTTGGCCTGGATGTGTTCGCCTGCTCCCCCTCTCTCATCCGGTGGCTTCGGGTCATCGAATCACGAACCAAAGCCCCCTAACCGTGCTCACCGGCGAGTCCTCGCCGTCGGCCATGGCGCCTGGCCGCCTGGAACACTGTTTCAGCCAGCCCCCCCCCCTTGTTCTCTCTCCTCCAAAATAATCCTAGCCGTCCATCGCGAGATCAAAGGCCCTGGTTGGCCGATACCCTTTTGCCGTGGCAAATTTGTTAAAGAGCCCCTCCCTTTTCCCAAAATAGAACCCGCCGTCCTTAGCGTATTTCCCCGTGTACGCTTTCTCATTTTGAAAGCATAAAGTTAACTTTTTTAGTTCAAAGTACGTTTTCAGTATTTACAGAAATGCCATTTGAACTGTTTTGCTTATAAAATCGTCGTTTTAGCTCCGAATTGATCCGTTCAAATCGCGTTAGCTTCGTAATTTCATAATCTACATGTTAGAATCACTGTTAGTCAAGTTTGGAACTTTTAAATTTCAAGGTTAGATTTAATTAAATATATTGCTATAGGAAATCCCGTTTAAATCATAACTTACGCATTTTAGATATGTTTTTCGTGAACTTCGCGTTGACGTGATCGTAGCGAGACGTAGATTATTTTCACAAACATTTTATCTTGTTTTCTATACTGTTGGTGTACTGTTCTAATTATAGGAATGTTTGCTTTGCATGAATGCCTTTGGAATATTGTATGTTGTCGTGTTGGTCGCGTTCAGACGGTGAGGAGAACGTTGGAGACCAAGAATTCTTCGACGACCAGCAGGACCAGCAAGAGTTTGTGAACCAAGGCAAGTATAGCATGGGCCTACCTTGATGTCCTATTTCACTTTAATCAATTACTCATGTGCATGTGTCTAATTTTGATAACCCTAAGGACATTCTAGACAGTTGATGACTTGTTCCCTTGACTCCTATGGGGTAATTGCATATGAGTAGATTGCTAGTGCTCTAACTGAACATGATCTACATGATGATGAATGGTTCTATGGAACCAAAAGTATAACATGATTTATAACAACTGTTCCATAGGGTGAAGGTGCAAATGACTTTTGATCATGTTGCTCCCGGCCCTCCATAAGGACTTATCTATCGACAAAGGCTGGGACTGACAGTGCAACCGGGAGAGTCATATGGCTCTGACTTTAGCTCAGTAATAGGACCTTTTCTAGCTAGTTAGAGGTTACCTTTTTGGCGCAAATGGGGCTTGCCACGTTGGGTATAGGGCTGCCTTTGTTCCTATGTGTATAGTCGTGATGGATATGTGCCATAGGAAAGGGGGGTTCCTACATCTGCCTACCAAGGAAACCTAGCGGCCCTAACTTGTTAGAGAAACCTATGAAATGGCTTCATAGTGTACCCTGCCCGCTCACCTTGGCAGTGACATGGGAGTAATTAACCCGGGCATATGGGAATCACGACTCACGATGAATGTGCACCACCTCTGCAGAGGGTAACAAACTGTTATAATAGCCGTGCTCACGGTCACGAGCGGCCCGGAAAACTCACAGAATAACTAGTTACTTGTTGATCATTTAAGTTGTTCTATGATGATATATGGTATACTTGACCCTGATATATGTTCTTATAGGATTAAATGGGAGCTTAAGCATAATTTAATAATATCTGATAATAAAAGCTTGTCGTACTAAAAATGTTAACTGTAGTAAACCAGTGTCAACATTTTGAGCTTCATAACCCCATGTTAACTTGTTAAGTATGGGATGTACTTACGTTTGTTTATTTTCTTTATTTGGATAAAAATCCCAAATGGGTAACAGATGACAACGGGTATGAGGAATTCCCTGAGGATTTTTAGGCTTGTGGTCAACCAGTTGACCTTTCCTGTGATGAAGCGCCACGAGAGAGTTACCTTTTTATATTCCGCTGTGTAATGTAAGACTAAGTTATATTATGGATCTTATGTAAGGACACCGTGATGATACTTTATGTAATTTGTCAGCTTGTGTGTGTGATTGATCCCTGGGCACACCCAAGTTTTGTGCATTCAATTTTATCCTTAAAATTGGGTGTGACAAATTGATATCAGAGCCAGGTTGACTATAGGACGCATGCCTAGTTAGAAAACGGTCGTTTTAGCATCTTTGCTCCTCTGGTTTCTTGCTTACTGTCTTATCCTTATTATTTTATTAAAACATTTATGCTTTTCATACCTTAATCTATTATATAAAATTGTTGATTTTAATTCTATCTCATTTTAAATCTATAGATGTCTCATAACCCGAAGACTGCTCGCCTCAGCACTGCTGGCTATCGTGCCCTGTTCACCCCACGAGCTCCACAGGCGGAGAAGGAGATTGTGATCACCTCCAACGACGAGGAGATGGCTACCCCGACACCTGCACCTGCTCCTACTCCAGCTGTCACACCGGTCTATCCTATCGTAGCTACACCTGAGGAGTCGACGGCTACTTCCCCTACACCTGCACCATCCCCAGCTATCCCCGTGGTGGATGAGGAGATAGGTTGGAAGTGCAAGTACTACTTCAAGCTAGCCCCAGAGATGTCCTACTACCACACCCTCCTCACTCATGTGCTGGATGACTACTACCCCGACCTGCACGCCTCCATCAGCTACCACTATGCAGAGTACCAGCATCCATTGGAGACTACCTTCTGGAAGGTAGAGCTGGTGGTCACCGCCTAGAATGACATCAAGAATGGACATGAGGTGGAGACTATCCACCGTGCCACTGCCAGGAGGGCCCATGCCTTGGATGGCATGGAAGATGCAGCACAGGATGCCTACATCTACTACCATGGTCGTCGCTTTGAGGCCATGAGGGAGGATCACTTTAGGTTCCTTCCTCGCAATGATCATGAGGGTGTTTGGCAGGTCTTGGCTCCACCAGAGAGTGACCCAACTCTGGAAGCAATGGTGCAGCATGTCCACGCTATGCAGGGGGTGGATGAGGAAGTCAAAGGAGAACTGCGTGTATCCTAGAGGGCTAAGAGACGCCTCCAGAAGCAAGTGGATGAACTTCGAGCTCAACTTGGGCAGCCATCAATCTACAAGAAGAAGCGCTGGTCCTTCACCATGATTGACACCGCTCCATAGGTGTTAGGTGCCTTGATTTAGACTACCATGTCGTTAGTTCGTGTTTCATATTTAGTCTTGTTTAGTCTTGTGAACTTGGATGATTAGATGTTTTAATTTGTGAACTTGGTTGATTTGGTATTTGTTTAATTGCTGGAAGTTTGTGGGCATGTCCACAACTTTCTTAGATTGGAACCTTAAGTTTAGAATGAAATCTTAATGCAGATGTTTTGCTTTATCTTATCTCTGCTGTGCTGATTTCTGGAGCAGCCTGTGTTCTTTATCTGCTATCTCGAAATCTGGACTGTCAAAAATTCTGAAATTTTTGTGGAGATAACTAGACCTCTGTATCTTTCAAATGTCTCTGGAATCACGTCAATAGCTATTCAGGTTTGTGAGATCTAGCTGTCACAAGTTGATATTCCTGCACAGTCTGGAACCCAGAACAGATTCGGTTTAGATCTACTTTTGACCATGTGTGTGGCAGAATCTGTAAAAGTGATCTAAATAAAAGTTGTAGCTGATCTCCTAATCTTTCTAACAAATCTTGGTGCACCTCTGTTGGATCTCTGAAACTCGAGTTATAACAGTTTTACTGAGCTGCTGGATTTGAATCTTGTCCAGAAAATTCTCAGCATTATTTCTTATCCTTTGTGAGCTCTTTATAATTTGGAAAATCTCTAAATTTTGCGCATTTGTTCAATAACAGATGGCCGCAAGAGGAGGAAGAGGCAGAGGCCATGGTCATGGACGTGATGCTCTCATAAATCCACCACCACCACCACCTGTGACCATGGAACAAATATTGGGAATGCAAGCGCAGTTGATGCAGGCTATGATGCAGCGCTTGGACAATGAACCTACAAGAGGACCACCGCCTGTTCATGTCAGAGATAAGCATGGAGAGTTTATGAAGGGTCATCCACTGGTGTTCACTCATGCCTCAGACCCTATGGAGGTAGATGATTGGTTGCGTGCTGTAGAGAAGCAACTTAACATAGCACAATGCAACGATCTAGAGAAGGTGTTGTATGCTTCTGGTCAACTCCAAGGAGCAGCTCAGGATTAGTGGGATTCTTTCTAGTATGGACATCCCAACAATGCTCCTGCTATCACCTGGCAGGAATTCAAGGATAATTTCTGGTCTTATCATATCCCTGATGGACTTGTGGAATTGAAGTAGGAGGAATTCAGGTCCCTCAAACAAGGATCCATGGGTGTGGCGGAGTATCGTGACAAGTTTGCTCAACTGTCACGCTATGCTCCAAATGATGTGGCTAAGGACAAGGATAAGCAATGCCATTTCCTCAAAGGACTCTATGATGGACTGCAGCTTCAACTGATGTCCAACACCTACCCAACTTTCAGTCATTATTGAACCGCGCTATTATGATTGACGATAAGCGCAAAGAGATGAAAGCCAAGAAGAGGAGGCTTCAAGGGCAAGCTTCTAGAAGTAACACCCACCCGTGTGCCTATCCCCAGCAGGGTTTTCAACAAAGGAATCAAGGACCATCTAACTAGGGAAACCGTGGTTGGTATCCTCAATGGAATCAGTTCCAGCAACGCCCTCAGTACCAGCAACAGTATGGTAATCAGCGTCCCCCGCAACCGACTGGTAATCCGGCAACACGCCAGGGACCATCCAACAATGCTCCTATGAAGAGTGGTGCACCCAATAACCCTAATGCTTGCTACCGCTGTGGAGAAGTAGGTCACTATGCTCATCAGTGTCCTAAGAAGCAGAACCAACAAGCACCTTAGAACCAGACTGGGAATCAGAAGTTCAACGCCCGACCACCTCACACTGCGAAGGTGAACTATGTGTCATCTGATGCAGCTCAAGAGACGCCAGAGGTCATGTTGGGTACGTTCAGCGTCAACTCTATCTCTGCTATAGTACTTTTTGATTCTGATGCTTCGCATTCTTTTATTTCCCAAGCTTTTGTTAGAATGCATAGCATACCTTTGTGTGCCATGAAAAACCCCATACTAGTAAATTCACTAGGAGGTAGTATGCCCGCTTCATATTGGAGTCCCTCAACTAGCATTTCCTTAAGGGGGTAGACTTCAAAGTGAAACCAATTATGTTGAGAACAGCGGGAATTGATCTTATTCTAGGAATGGATTGGATAAAACAACATCGGGCAGTGATTCAGTGTTAGGAGAAATCTATGGTTGTGACATCACTCAATGGAGATAGAATCTATGTAGAAGTGGTAGTGCAAGCTCAGCCTATAGCCACAGTAAACCAGCTAGATGGTGAAGCCAATGAACAAGATCGTGTCATGGAGGAGTTCCCGGATGTCTTCCCCGATGACTTGCCAGGTATGCCACCTGACCAAGACATTGAATTCATTATTGAATTATTACCTGGAACTGCACCAATAGCTAAACGTCCATATAGAATGGGGGTTAATGAATTAGAAGAGCTTAAGAAACAACTAAAAGAGTTGCAAGAAAAAGGTTTCATACGCCCCAGTTCTTCCCCATGGGGGGCACCTGTGATCTTTATGGATAAGAAGGATGGTAGTCAATGGATGTGTGTGGATTACCATTCACTTAATGAGGTTACAATCAAGAATAAATACCCTTTGCCTAGGATTGATGATTTGTTTGATCAGTTGAGAGGAGCCCATGTGTTCTCCAAGATTGATCTTCGCTCTGGTTATCATCAGCTTAAGATTCGAAACTCGGATATACCCATGACAGCATTCACTACATGGTATAGATTATATGAGTACACCATTATGTCGTTTGGATTAACCAATGCACCTGCATACTTCATGTATCTGATGAATAAGGTGTTCATGGAGTTTCTTGATAAATTTGTAGTGGTATTCATAGATGACATACTGATATTCTCCAAGACTAAAGAAGAACATGCTGAACATATAAGGTTGGTCTTGCAAAAGCTTAGAGAGCATAAGTTGTACGCTAAGCGGAGCAAGTGTGAGTTTTTGTTGAAAGAAGTCTCTTTTCTAGGTCATGTTGTCTCTAATGGTGGAATAGCAGTGGATCCAGACAAAGTGCAAGATGTATTGAATTGGAAACCACCAACCAATGTAAGTGAGATTCGAAGCTTTTTGGGATTGGCTGGATACTACAGAAGGTTCATTGAAGGTTTTTCCAAGCTAGCCAAGCCTATGACAACTCTATTGGAAAAGAATGCTAAGTATGTATGGTTGGATAAATGCCAGGTAAACTTTGATGAGCTAAAAAAAGATTGACTACAGCTCCAGTATTAATTCGGCCCGATTTAAGCAAGAACTTCTCTATATATTGTGATGCATCCCGTTTGGGCCTTGGATGTGTGCTTATGCAAGAGGGAAGAGTGGTAGCATATGCATCTAGACAATTGAGGAAGCATGAGTTGAATTACCCTACTCATGACTTAGAATTGGCAGCTGTGGTTCATGCTTTGAAGATCTAGAGACATTATCTAATTGGACATAAGAGTGATATATATACATATCACAAGAGTTTGAAGTATATCTTTACCCAATCAGATCTGAATCTGAGACAACGTCGCTGGTTGGAATTGATCAAAGACTATGATTTGGAAGTGCATTATCACCCGGGAAAGGCAAATGTCGTAGCTGATGCACTTAGCAGAAAGAGCTATGCCAATGGACTTCAGATGACATCTATGTCAGCAGAGTTGTGTACTGAAATGGAGTATCTCAACTTGAGCTTTTCACTAATGCAATGGAATTGGTGATAGAGCCTACATTGGAGCAAGAGATACGCAAAGGTCAATTGAAGGATGAAAAACTTAAGGAGATAGCAGAGAATGTAGTGCTTGGAAAGACACCCGGATTCAGAATGGATGAGAATGGCACTCTTTGGTTCGAAAAAAGGATATGTGTACCTGAAGTGAAGGCTATCCGTGATGCAATTCTATAAGAGGCCCATGAGTCTGCTTATTCTATACATCCCAGAAGTACCAAGATGTATTTGGATCTCAAAGAGAAGTATTGGTGGTATGGTTTGAAGAGAGATGTGGCAGAGTATGTGGCTTTGTGTGACACTTGTCAAAGAGTGAAAGCTGAGCATCAAAGACCTACAGGGTTACTACAACCAATGAAGATTCCTGAATGGAAATGGGAAGAAGTTGGTATGGATTTTATCATAGGATTGCCCCACACTCAAAGAGGTTATGATTCAATATGGGTAATAGTGGATCAACTCACCAAGGTTGCTCACTTTTTACCAGTCAAGACTACCTATATAGGTGCAAGACTAGCAGAATTATACATGGAAAGAATAGTGTGCTTACATGGTGTTCCCAAGAAAATTGTGTCGGATAGAGGCACTCAGTTTACATCGCAATTCTGACATAAAGTACATAGATCTTTGGAGACAAAGTTGAATTTTAGTTCTGCTTACCACCCGCAAACTGATGGACAGACTGAAAGGATCAGCTAGATTTTGGAAGATATGTTGAGAGCTTATGCACTATAGTATGGTGATAGTTAGGATAAGAGTCTGCCATACGCAGAGTTCTCGTACAATAATAGTTATCAGAAGAGTCTCAAGATGGCACCTTTCGAGGCGCTATATGGACGTAAATGTAGAACGCCTTTATTCTAGAATCAGACTAGAGAAACTCAAGTGTTTGGACCTGATGTTCTTAGAGATGCGGAAGAACAAGTGAGAATGATTAGAGACAATTTGAGAGTGGCTCAGTCCCGACAGAAGAGTTACGCTGATACTCGTAGAAGAGAGCTGACTTTCGAAGTTAGTGATTATGTGTACTTGAAGGTGTCACCAATGAGAAGTGTGAAAAGATTCAATATGAAGGGAAAGTTAGCACCAAGGTTTATAGGACCTTTTAAGATCCTAGAGAGACATGGAGAAGTAGCTTATCAATTAGAACTACCTAAGAGTTTGTCAGGTGTGCATGACGTGTTCCATGTTTCCCAATTGAAAAAGTGTTTGAGGGTACCAGAAGAGCAAATTCCTTTGGAAGAACTCGCTGTCAAGGAAGATCTTATTTATGAAGAGTATCCGATAAAGATCTTGGAAACTGCCGAAAGAGTTACAAGAAGCCGAACTATAAAGATGTGTAAGGTGCAGTGGAATCGATATATAGAGGATGAGGCTACTTGGGAAAGAGAAGAGGATCTGAGAAAGACTTATCCCCAACTGTTTGAGTAGGCAATCACCCGAATCTCGAGGATGAGATTCATTTTAAGGGGGGTAGAATTGTAACACCCTAATTTTGCATTTTCTAAAAAATAGTAAAATTGATTTATTTAAGCAATTTATGTGAGCATTCAAACATAGGAAAGTAATAATTTTTATAAAACTAAAATCAAATATAAGATTAGCTACAAGTGATGCATACATGATGCTGCATATTATTTTGTGAATGTTTGGTATTGATCAAAAATTTCAAAGAGAATTGAAATTTGAATTTAAAATGCTTTTGGAAAAAGAAAAAGGAGAATTCTTTCTTTTCTCCCCTCCTCTGTTTTCAGCCCGAGCTGACGCGCCAGCCCGGCTCGGCCTCCCCCTGGCGTCCCACGCTGGCCTAGCCCAGCACAGGTCGCCCGCCTCCCCCCTTCTCCTCATTTCCGGCCCAGCCCCGTGCCAGCCCAGCTCCGCGCTAGCCTAGCACTGCAGCAACTCCCGCCGCGCCTCCCTTTCCCCTCCAGTCACTGACCGCCCGGGCCTGCACGTCGGTGCCGCCTCCTTCCTCCCGTAACCACAGCCCTGGTCAAGCCGCTGCAGCAACCGTTGCCCCGCTCCACGCGCGTCGTGGGAGCGCCCCCTCCCCGTGCCCCGGCCTCTTTTTAAGCAAAGCCGAACCCCCGCGCGTCCCCCTCTTGCTCCCCGCTCCATTTTTTTGCTCTCGCTCACGCCTCGGAGCCCGCAACCGGCGCGCAAAGAAGTTCCGAGGACCGCCGTCTGCCGTCCGTGTTGCCGTCTTCCCCGAGCCGACTCCAACCCCGATTTCTCCCGCTGTGAGCCTCGCCATGCTTCCCTCTACCTCCCCATGCATTCAATTCATTGTTTCACGGCCCCTAGAGCTCTAACCGCATGTGCCGAGGATCTCCGGCCGCCGTCCATGGCGACCACCGCCACGGCCGCACCCTCCGGCCACCTCTTTGGCCTGGACGTGTTCGCCTGCTCCCCCTCTCTCATCCGGTGGCTTCGGGTCATCGAATCGCGAACCAAAGCCCCCTAACCGTGCTCGCCGGCGAGTCCTCATCGTCGGCCATGGCACCTGGCCACTTGGAACACTGTTCTGGCCAGCCCCCCCCCCTTGTTCTCTCTCCTCCTAAATAATCCTGGTCGTCCATCGTGAGATCAAAGGCCCTGGTTGGCCGATACCCTTTCGCCGTGGCAAATTTGTTAAAGAGCCCCTCCCTTTTCCTGAAATAGAACCCGCCGTCCTTAGCGTATTTCCCCGTGTACGCTTTCTCATTTTGAAAGCGTAAAGTTAACTGTTTTAGTTCAAAGTACGTTTTCAGTATTTACAGAAATGCCATTTGAACTGTTTTGCTTATAAAATCGTCGTTTTAGCTCCGAATTGATCCGTTCAAATCGCGTTAGCTTCGTAATTTCATAATCTACATGTTAGAACCACTGTTAGTCAAGTTTGGAACTTTTAAATTTCATGGTTAGATTTAATTAAATATATTGCTATAGGAAATCCCGTTTAAATCATAACTTACGCATTTTAGCTCTGTTTTTCATGAATTTCGCGTTGACGTGATCGTAGCGAGACGTAGATTATTTTCACAAACATTTTATCTTGTTTTCTATATTGTTGGTGTACTATTCTAATTATAGGAATGTTTGCTTTGCATGAATGCCTTTGGAATGTTGTATGTTGCCGTGTTGATCGCGTTCAGACGGTGAGGAGAACGTTGGAGACCAAGAATTCTTCGGCGACCAGCAGGACTAGCAAGAGTTTGTGAACCAAGGCAAGTATAGCATGGGCCTACCTTGATGTCCTATTTCACTTTAATCAATTACTCATGTGCATGTGTCTAATTTTGATAACCCTAAGGACATTCTAGATAGTTGATGACTTGTTCCCTTGACTCCTATGGGGTAATTGCATATGAGTAGATTGCTAGTGCTCTAACTAAACATGATCTACATGATGATGAATGGTTCTATGGAACCAAAAGTATAACATGATTTATAACAACTATTTCATAGGGCGAAGGTGCAAATGACTTTTGATCATGTTGCTCCCGGCCCTCCATAAGGACTTATCTGTCGGCAAAAGCTGGGAATGACAGTGCAACCGGAAGAGTCATATGGCTCTGACTTTAGCTCAGTAATAGGACCTTTTCTAGCTAGTTAGAGATTACCTTTTTGGCGCAAATGGGGCTTGCCACATTGGGTATAGGGCTGCCTCTGTTCCTATGTGTATAGTCGTGATGGATATGTGCCATAGGAAAGGGGGGTTCCTACATCTGCCTACCAAGGAAACCTAGTGGCCCTAACTTGTTAGAGAAACCTATGAAATGGCTTCATAGTGTACCCTGCCCGCTCACCTTGGCAGTGACATGAGAGTAATTAACCCAGGCATATGGGAATCACGACTCACGATGAATGTGCACCACCTCTGCAGAGGGTAACAAACTGTTATAACAGCCGTGCTCACGGTCACGAGCGGCCCGGAAAACTCACAGAATAACTAGTTACTTGTTGATCATTTAAGTTGTTCTATGATGATATATGGTACACTTGACCCTGATATATGTTCTTATGGGATTAAATGGGAGCTTAAGCATAATTTGATAATATCTGATAATAAAAGCTTATCGTGCTAAAAATGCTAACTGCAGTAAACCAATGTCAACCTTTTGAGCTTCATAACCCCATGTTAACTTGTTAAGTACGGGATGTACTTACGCTTGTTTATTTTCTTTATTTGGATAAAAATCCTGGATGGGTAACAGATGACAACGGGTATGAGGAATTTCCTAAGGATTTTTAGGCTTGTGGTCAACCAGTTGACCTTCCCTGTGATGAAACCCCACGAGAGAGTTACCTTTTATATTCCACTGTGTAATGTAAGACTAAGTTATATTATGGATCTGATGTAAGGACACCGTGATGATACTTTATGTAATTTGTCAGCTTGTGTATGTGATTGATCCCTGGGTACACATGAGTTTTGTGCATTCAATTTTATCCTTAAAATTGGGTGTGATAGTGTTCTAGTCATTCACGCAAATGGAACATGCATTCTAGTTTTGTCGGGCAGTCATACTTGTTGATGGCACTTTCTTGACAGAAAAGTATAGGAGCATCTTGATGATGGCTGCTGCTGTTGATCCTAAGGACCAGATAGTACCCATGGCTTTTGCTTTGGTAGAGGGAGAGAACAATGAATCATGGTCATGGTTCATGCGGCTTCTTGTAAGTGCATCTAGCCCTTCAGTGGGTTTTGGTAAATTGAATGACAACACAATTAAAGGTCTAATAAGTTTGCTAAGTGTTGAACAGGAAGTTGAGTCTATTGCATATACTTGTGGGTTGTGTATTAACAAGTATATACAAGGTTCAACTAGTAGGCAGACTTGATGATATGCCACATTATGTTAAAGTGAATGCCAAACTGTGTATTGTTGTATTGGAAGTTTATGGAAGCAGTCTAGTTCAAGCAAAAGACAACAATGCAAATGGAATCAATAAAATGGCTTCTATGTTGTGGGATATCATAGCATCATGTGAAAGCAAATATACTTGGTAAATGACAATGTATAGTGGATATAAGTCGATCTCTATATTAGTTTGCTTACATGGATGAATATATGAAAGATCAATTGGAATGTCAAGCCAAAATAAGAAGGGAATAAGGAATCATGAATTAGCTTGACCATATTGATGTTGATCCATGTATGTCTCTATGTGAGACAAACTAAAGCTTGATTGATCTCAACATTCATATCTAGAAAATATTCAAGCAAGGATCAAAATATTGAAGAAATGTTTTTCAATGGATGCTTAATATAATGTGACTTGAGTATGGCTTGATAGGGTGAAGATAGCAAGGAAAGGGCTTCGAGGTACTAAGCGAAGGTGAAGGGGAAGCGATGGCTTGGCGACTGAGGTACCATGGCTAAGGTGAAGAAGAGAGTACTTGCATTGAGTCGAGGTACTAATCAAGCTATGAGGAGTCATATTGTGTTGAGGATCAAATCTTTAGTGGAAGTGACTTGAAGCCATGAAGGTGAACTTATATGTATGGAAATGGTTCAAGTCACATAATCAAGGTATAATGAGAATGAGGAAAACATATTCGATAATAGAAGTTTTCAATTGCCAAATGAAGTGGCAACCAGCTCAAAGGCATTTACATTCTTTTATGCTTTGAATTTGAGTTTAGGAAAAGCCGTATTATAAAGAGGGATTCTCGTACAGTTGGTCAATTGTGCAACCAGATGCTCAAAACTACAGATCTATATCCTCTTACCCAGCCAAAAATCTCCAGATTCTACCTATTTTGGCTAGGGCGGCAGTGCCGCACATAAACGACCGTTGGGACCCAAGAGGTATAAATACCATTTGGGTTGGCCCACAACAGTGAGCCTTCTTCTCCAACGATTCAGTTCAAAACTGAACAGACCAAAGCTCACATCTCTCTCCTCCATTGTTGTTCCTTCATCCCTCAAGCAAATCCTTGATTTCAACCATCAAAACTTGAGAGAAAAGGCAGCAAAACTCGATTGGAGAGAAGATCCACTGATTCTCAAAGTCTAAGAGCATTTGGTTCACATTTGGCCAGTGGTTCTATGGTTTGTTACTCTTGGAGCTTGCTCCTAGCTGGCTAGGCGTCGCCCTTGTGCTTGCCAACTCGTGTGGCAGCCTTGGGAGGTTTGTAACCTCATCCTGCAGCTAAGAAATTACCCCTCACTTCAAGAGCTCATTCTCTTGATTTGAGAATGAGGGTAAGGCAAGCCTTGGTGGTGAGCCAATCCTTTTGTGGATGCCTCAACAACGTGGACTTAGGCAAGCCTTGGTGGCGAGCTGAACTACGGGATAAATTTTGTGTCTCATGTGCTTCACTTGTGTTCTTGCTGGTTTAGCTCTTTGCTAGCTGTTGTTAGGGTTTGGTAGCTCGATCCTCTCTTGTGTGAGATTTCTGTGGTATCCAGTCTTCGAACTAGATTTTGTCTTTCTATTGTAGGATTGAGCAGTTGAGAGGGTCAGGTTACTATCGATGGAGAACCCTACGGGCCCCCCATAGACCATACTATAGGGAAGTAGACCTTGGTAACAAGGCCCACAGCCCAATCGCCAAGAAGAACACGGAGCAAAGCAACGTGCAGGACCAAAACTCCAATTCGGACTATACAAGGAAAGGCGCCCGAAGCATAGCTTAGGACTCTGACCTTGTATCCGAGTAGAACACAAACAACTCCTCTCAGCACCTGGACTATAAAGGGCTAGTGAGGAGATCCCTTGTAAAGACCGAACACACCTAATACTAAAAGCAATACGACGTAAACAGGCTAACGCCGAACTGGACGTAAGGTTATTACTTGACCAAGTTGAGGGCCTGAACCAGTATAAATCATGAGTCTCTTTGCGTAACCACTGAGTTCCACTATTCACCGAAGCTTGAACAACTGTCTCGGGTACCCCCGTGGTAGGCTATCGGTGGTAAAACATCGACAGCTGGCGCGCCAGGTAGGGGCTTTCGACAAATTTTTTCTCGAGAGCTCGGTGGACCTCGACCTCAAGATGACTTATTCGGCGGGAACAACCTTCGTCTTCGGATCCTGGATCTGCGAGGCAGGCGGCGACGGCAAGCTGCGTACCCGTCTCTGAGAAGAAAAAGAATTCGATGACAAGAACAATCCCGTTGAGCAAGAACTCGCCCAAAAAATGATGAAACTTTCGACTTCGAATCCAACTCAGAAAGGAGAAGAAAGCGGATACAAAACTGATTCTGAGAAGGAGATGGAGCACAATTCTGACTCGGACAAGAAGATGGAGCATTACCCCAACTCGGATAAGGAGATGGAGCACAACCCCAATTCGGATGCAATTTTCAAAACAAAGGAGCCACACCTAATTGGACTCGAAGACACAACAATGATCATGAAGGAATACAACCCGTACAACTCCAGAAAGAACTCAGGAACGTACGGACTATACAACACGGCATCAATCTACCAACACTTTACCCAAGACAAGATGAACTCAGCAAGAAAAATACTCCTGGAGGGAGCACAAGAAGGGATGATCATGACAGTTACCCCACAAGACTGTGTGGTGCATTGGCTGGGTTCTTTCACCTCGAGCAAAGCCCAGACTGGTACGTACATTGAAGAATTACCTTATCAAGAGGGAAAAGAACTCAGATCCAGCTCAGAAACTACCGACAGCTCAACCAAACGAAGGATGAAGTACCATACAAGAAGAGCTCGGAAGAAGTACACTGTATACATGGTGGAGCAGTTAGAACAACCTTTGGAACCACCACAGATACCAGATATAAAATCTTCAGACGAATCAGAAGGCAACATCTCACCGGATGAGAAAAGCGACAGCAACGAAAATGATGAGCAAAGGCTAGCAAGACTAAAGAAGAATAAATTGAAGGCTGGAAGAAGGAATAGGGCTAAACAAAGGAAGCAAATCTAGAATAAGTACAAGGTAGAACTAACGGAATACAATAGAAAGA
The DNA here is from genome assembly GCF_019320115.1 of Miscanthus floridulus. Taxonomy (NCBI): domain Eukaryota; kingdom Viridiplantae; phylum Streptophyta; class Magnoliopsida; order Poales; family Poaceae; genus Miscanthus; species Miscanthus floridulus. The sequence goes on along the minus strand of NW_027097078.1, from coordinate 25,460 downwards.
AGACGGAAAGAGAAGCCACAAAAAATACAAAAAGGGAAAGAATTAAAGAATTAACAAAGGAGTTGCACACCCTCACGAATAACGGAAAAACAAAGGAAGGTCAGAAGAAAGAAGTCGGGGGATCAGAAAAACAACCCGACAAAGAAGTTCCATAGGAGCCACAAGGAGAGCAACCACCCAAAAAATCAAGCTTTCAAAGGCTAGGACCAGTAGAGAGTGCTAATGTTAATAGAAGGCAGGAACATTACTTAAAGCAACAAGAAAGAGGCAAATCAGAATTGAGCCAACACTACCAGGAAATATCAAGAAGATTTGACAGAGAAGATGACTATGGAGAGTCCGAGTTTAAAGAAGACAGGTCTTATTACAGAAGGGCAAGATCACCAGACTATGAAAGAATAGAACCATATGATAGATTCCCTTGTTTCATAGGAAGACTACAAATGTTGAAGCTACCACACAAATTTAAACTAGCAAATCATTCCAAATACGATGGCAAAGTAGAACCAAGACAATGGCTAAGAGTTTATTCCCAATCTATTAAGTTAGCTGGAGGAGATGATGACATCAAGGCTCTATTTTTCCCAATGGCCCTCAAAGCAATGCCACTACAATGGTTTGACAAATTGAGGCCAAGATCAATCAGATATTGGGAAGACTTGCAAGAAGCTTTTTGCAACAACTTTGCAGGCATTATTACCCATCCAATGACCGCAGCCGAGTTGAAAGGAGTAAGGCAAAGGAGAGGAGAAAGTCTAAGGGAATATTATAGAAGATTCGGAGAATTCAGGGCTCAAGTCCATGACATTACCGATAGAGAAGTGATAGAAGCCTTTGCGGAAGGAATCTTAGCAAACTGGCAATACAAAGACTATTTTAATGAGAACCCAAGAACAAATGAAGATTTCAAGAGGGTTGTTGAAAAGCTAATTTCATCAGAAGAAAGAACCCAGCATCGGTTTGCTAGGGACAACCTAGAAAATAGAAGACCTGATTATAGATAGCAAGACAAAAGGCCAAGGCATGACAACATGGTGGCAACCACAGACAACAAGAGAAGATACAATGACAACAGCAACAGTGGTAATTACAATGGCAACTACAGCAATAACAACAACAGTAACAACAACGGGTACAATAGTAATAGCAACTATTGGAGCAACAACTACCAAGGAAGAGCACCGAAAAACATAGAGAACATGTCATGTCACATACACCCAGGAACCAGACACAAGTTAGTTGAATACAGCACTTTTCAGCGGCAATTCATGAAGAGAGAAAACAGGAATCAAAACAACTCGGAGCAAAAGCAAGAAGAATCCAAGAAGGAGGAAAAGAAAGCTGAAGGAGATTATCAAGAACCCAAACGCCAATTAGTAGTTATATTTTCAGGTGTTCCTAACACACGAAGCAAAAGGCAAGAAAAACTAGCTCACAGAGCCATCATGGCAGCTGAGCTAGCCACCCCAAGGTATCTAGATTGGTCAGAGTACCCCATCCACTTCATAAGAGAATACCAATGGACCAGTGCAGCAAACGTAGGATGCTACCTGCTGGTACTGGGTCCAACTATCGCAGGAGTGGCAGTAACTAAAGTACTCATCGACGGAGGATCCGGGCTCAACATAATTTTCGCAGATACTCTCAGAAGGATGAATCTAGATTGTGAAGGACTAATGACACCAACAAGCACACCATTCTATGGAATAGTACCCAGTAGAGCAGCTATGCCACTCGGATAGATAACCCTACCAGTCACCTTTGGCACATTAGACAAATACCGGACGGAATTCATCAAATTCAAAGTTACAGACTTTGAATCATGCTACCACGCAATACTTGGGAGACCAGCTTTAACAAAATACATGATAGTGCCACACTATCCATACCTGCTACTCAAGATGCCAACAACAAAGGGCGTATTATCATTAAAAGGAGATCTAAAGAAAGCACATGATTGCGACGTACAAGCAGTACAAATATCCGAAAGATTACAAGACATAAAGGAAGGAAAGGAGATTGCAATACTAGCCAACGATATGAACCCGGATGAGATTCAAATACCGGCTAAGAATCCAAGCAACTTTGCACCACCAAAAGAAGTTGGTACCAAGACTATTGACTTGTTGATTGGTGACCCAGAGAAGACGACAATCATCAGTACAAATCTTGATCCCAAATAGGAACTCGCGCTCACCAACTTTCTTTGGGACCAAAGATATCTTTGCTTGGAAGCCGGCCGACATGCCAGGGGTCCCAAGAAAGTTGGCTGAGCACATAATTGATGTGAACAAAGGATCCAAACCCGTTAAGTAGAAGCTACGAAGATTCGCTCTAGACAGAAAAGCAGCAATAAAAAAAGAGATCACCAAGCTCATAGCAGCGGGATTCATCAGAGAAATAATCAACATGGATTGGCTTGCCAACCCAGTCCTAGTTGAGAAGAAGAATTCAAAAGAATGGCACATGTGCATTGACTACACAGACCTCAACAAACATTGCTCAAAAGATCCATATATTCCACCAAGGATTGATCAAATCATCGACTCAACAGCAAGATCAGCTCTATTATCCTTTCTGAATTGCTATTCAGGCTATCATCAAATATCTCTATGAGAAGAAGACCAAAGCAAGACATCGTTCATTACACCATTTGGGGCATATTGCTACAAATCAATGCCTTTTGGGCTAAAGAATGCAGGAGCAACATATCAAAGAGCAATTCAAACTTGTTTGGGGAGTCAAGTCGGAAGAAACGCAGAAGCATACATTGATGATGTAGTAATCAAGACAAAAGAACCCGGATCATTGATAGAAGACCTCGAGGAGACTTTTAAGAATCTAAAAGTATGGCAGTGGAAGCTAAACCCTATAAAGTGTGTTTTTGGGGTCCCATCAGGACAACTACTTGGATTTCTAGTCAGCAACCGAGGAATTGAAGCAAGTACAAAGCAGGTTAAAGCCATCATGGATATGAAACCTCCAAAGAAAGTTAAAGACATACAGAAGCTTATAGGATGCATGGCAGCACTCAACAGATTCATCTCCCGACTAGGAGAAAAAGGGCTACCTTTTTCAAATTATTGAAAAAGGCAGAAAATTTTGAATGGTCAGAAGAGGCAGAAGAAGCATTCCAAAAGTTAAAAGAATACCTGGCATCATCACCAGTAATGACACCACCAAAAGGCAAAGAGGACATGATGCTATACATTACAGCAACCAAGAACGTTGTCAGCATAGCAATTGTGGTTGAGAAAGAAGAACCCGGACACACTTACAAAGTGTAGAGACCAGTCTATTACATAAGCGAAGTACTAACAGAATCAAAAGTGAGATACCCACATGTGCAAAAACTACTTTATGCAGTGTTGATTTGATCAAGAAAGCTAATACATTATTTCCCTGAACATAAGATTACAGAGGTAACCAATTTTCCACTTCAAGACATTCTACGCAACAAAGATGCAACAGGTCGGATATCAAAATGGGCAGTAGAACTCGGTGCTCTCAACCTAGACTTCAAACCAAGAACAGTAATCAAATCTCAAGCATTATCCGACTTCATTGCTGAATGGACAGAAATCAGTCAAAAAGAACCCGAACCAATACTTGATCATTGGAAAATGTATTTTGATGGTTCCCTAAAGTTAGGAGGAGCCAGAGTAGGAGTGCTATTCATATCACCAGAAGGAAGATAGTTAAAGTATGTGCTACAAATACTTTGGCAGGCAACTAACAATGAAGCAGAATATGAAGTATTAATACATGGTCTAAGAGTTGCAAGCTCACTTGGGATCAAAAGGCTACTTGTCTACGATGATTCAGCTGTAGTAATCAATCAAGTCAACAAGGATTGGGATTGTACAAAAGACAATATGGATGCATACTGTGCAAAAGTCAGAAAATTGGAGAAAATTTTCCAAGGGCTTGAAATCCATCATGTACTAAGGGATTCCAACTGTTACAGCAGATGTGCTAGCCAAACTGGGATCAGATAGAGCAAAAGTACCACCTGGTATATTTGTAGAAGAACTCAGTAGCCCCATCTATCAAACAACCCGGGAACACAGAAAAGGAGAAGGAGACAACAGATCCAATGGAAATAGATCAAGCAGAAGAACTAGACCAATCAAGACAAATCATGGTCATACAAAATAATTAGAGACAAACATACATTGATTTTATCAAAGAGAAGAAACTACCCGAAGACAAAGCAGAAGCAACCTGGGTTGTACGAAGAGGCAAAAACTACGTTCTAGTGGGAGACAAACTATACAAAAGAGCAGCATCATCTAGAGTACTACTTAAATGTGTTTCAACAGATAAAGGAAAGGAAATCTTGGATGAAATCCACTCAGGATGTTGTGGAAATCATGCAGCCTCTAGGACACTAGTCGGCAAAGCATTTAGAACCAGGTTCTATTGGCCAACAGCACTCAAAGATGCAGAAGAACTCATCAAAACATGCAAGAATTGCCAAATGTTTGCCAGACAATCACATGTGCCCGCTCATAATTTGATATGCATACCACCAGCGTGGGCATTCTCATGCTGGGGGCTGGATCAAGTAGGACCACTCAAAAAAGCAAAAGGAGGCTTCGAATACATATTTGTGGCAATCGACAAATTTACAAAGTGGATTGAATATAAACCTTTGGTCAAATACAATGCAGAAAAGGTAGTGGAATTCATACAAGACACCATGCATAGGTTCGGCATGCCCAACAGAATAATCACGGATCTTGGTTCACCATTTACAGCAAGAGAATTTCAATACTGGGCAAAAGATTGTGGGATAGAAATCGACTTTGCATCAGTAGCACACCCACAGGCCAATGGACAAGTCGAAAGGGCAAATGGACTCATATTACAAGGCTTAAAACCAAGATTATATGAAGATTTGAAAGATTATGGTGGAAAATGGATCGATGAACTACGAAAAGTAGTATGGGGTTTAAGAACCTAGATCAGCAGCGCCACCGGTTACTCACCGTTCTTTCTGGTCTACGGATCAGAAGTAGTACTACCAGCTGACTTGATATGGCTATCTCCAAGAATAGAACAATACGAAGAAGGCAAAGCCGAAGAAACAAGGCGGTTAGAAATTGATTCAATAGAAGAAATAAGAGACAGTGCAATAATCCATAATGTAAGATATCAGCAAGGACTATGAAGACATTATGACAAAAGTACTCAGCCCCGATCACTAAAGCCAGGGGACTCAGTATTATGACTAATCTAGAAGAAAGATGGACGACACAAACTACTCAGTCCATGGGAAGGATCCTTCATTGTGAAAAACGCAACAGGACCCGGCACATACGAGTTGATGACTCTAGATGAAATACCAGTGAAGAACACTTGGCATATCAGCCAACTCAAAAGATTCTACAATTAGTACAACATATTGTACTCAAGCTTCAAGAGAAATAAAGCAGAAATTCTTCAAGAAGAACGACTTCAAATATGTAAGCCCTGTCTAATGGACAGAACCAACCCATAATCAGGTTGGGGAAAAAGGGGCTTTCCTGTTAACAGCCAACCCAGAAACAGTTGCGCTACACAAGCAATTTTGTCATTCAACCATATGGAGATGGTTTGACTGATGGCTAATGGCCAAATAGCTTCTTGGGTAAGGAGACCCAAGCTAGCATTTGTCACTCTACCATAAAAAGAGATGGTATGACTGACAGCCCTGTCCAACGGACAGAACCAACCCATAATTAGGTTGGGGAAAAAGGGGTAGCCCTGCAGACAGCTCAACCCAGAAACAGTTGTTGCTAAACTGGGCGCAATCGCTTACCCCAAGAGCTGATATGATTGCTTACTTACCCTGACAAATAGCCAACCCAGAAACGGTTGTGCTATACAGGGTCCGATCGCTTACCCCAAGAGCTGGTACGATCATTTACTACACCCAACAAGCGGCGCTATCTACAAAAACAACTCGATCGCCTACCCCAAGAGCGGTACGATCGACTACTTCGCCCAAGGAGCGGCACAAGCACTCCAACAACCCGGTCACCTACCCCAAGAGTGGTACGATCGACTACCTCGCCCAACAAGAAGGCATCTACAAATATACAACTCGGTCGCCTACACCAAGAGCGGTACGACCGACTACTTCGTCCAAGGAGCGGCACAAGCACTACAACAACCCGGTCACCTACCCCAAGAGCGGTACGATCAACTACTTCACCCAAGGAGTGGCATAAGCACTCCAACAACTCAGTCGCCTACCCCAAGAGCGGTATGACCGACTACTTCACCCAAGGAGCGGCACAAGCACTAAAACAACTCGGTCACCTACCCCAAGTGCGGTACAATCGACAACTTCACCCCAAGAGCGGCACAATCACTCCAACAACTCGGTCGCCTACCCCAAGAGCGGAATGGTTGACTACTAAGCCCCAAGAATGGGACAATCAAGCAACTACTCGGCTGCCTACTCAAAGAGCAGTACGACCGACCATTTCGCCCTAAGAGCAGCACAAGCAACAACTACAACTCGGGTACCTACCCCAAAAGTGAGAAAATGAGCTATGGCAAAGCACAAAAAAGCCACAAGGAAAGACAGGGTGAGACCTGTCCATATCATTCAAAGACAAATCAGAAGAAAAGAAAGATAGGATGAAGCCTGCTCACATCTTAAAAATTCAGAGACAAAGTATATTACAAGGATATCAAAAGAAAGTTGACTTTTCACATCTGTTCAAGAAGACGGAGGAGAAGGAGGAAGTACATTCATTTGATCAAGAATTTGGTCTGATAGACCACTAAGCTCTACTTTGGCCTCCTCCAACTGTCTTGAAAACTCAGCCATTATAGAAGCTTCAGTAATCTGCTCAAGAGGGGCATTAGGGGCAACAACCCGGACATATGAAACCACATTGTTGATGCATCGGTGAAAGCCACTTTTTACAAAATCATAAAACCAGGAAGAAAGCACTGGTATTATACCTCCAAGGCCTAGATCCCTGTCTTCTAGCCGACAGACTGAAGCAATGATTGGACTGACTACAGCATAAAGAGCCTAGAATTGACCATGGGCAGCCTTCAACCTCCCCTACAAGTCTTGTACTGACTTCATTGCCTGAACAATATCATGATCAGCACCAGCTCTCATCAAATTCGCCTGGGCAAATAAATCTTGAGCCTCTTGTAGTTTTGAATCAGCAAGGGTACTTACAGATTCAGCATTATTTTCAGAGGTATGGAGGGTATTGACCATCTCTTCCCTCTCCTTCATCCAGACCTCTTTCTCTTTAACAAGAGCTAAAAGAGAAAGGAAACAACTCAGAAAATAAGAGAAAGAGCCCAAGATATATTAAAGCAATGAAAGGGGAACTCACCAGCTTTCTCCCTCTTCAAATTAGAGCTCTCAGTTTGAGCCTCTGCTACAGCTTTTAGAGAAGAATCTCGGACAGCATCAGCATCAGCAACCCTAGCATTGAGGGCAACCTCCATAATTTTGCGCTGCTCCTTCTCCTGAGCCAGCTCAGCATGAACCTGAGTTAACTCAGACTCAGCATTCCTCAAGTCGATGAAAATTAGGGCAGCAGATCGCACCTCTTGAGGACCAAACAAGAGATCTTGATCTTCAACTAAAGACTATAGCAAGGAAAAATCTTATGAGAAATAAGAGACAGGGAAGAATGAAAGTAAAGAGGCAAAGAAATTTAGTACATTACCTTGAGCTTGGTGCCATAAGCCTCCCATGAAGAAACCAACTTGGCCAAAAGTTCAATACGGCCAAACTGAGTCATTTCCTCTCCTGACCGAGATAGTAGAAGAGTACTCAGCCCAGATGTTGACGGCTGACCAGCATCAGCAATAGAAACAGGGGGAGGGTAATTATCAGAACCCTCGCCCACTACCGCATCAACTCGAGCAGCAACCTCGAGGGAGTACAACAGAGACGACCCAAGTGGCAGATGAGCAGCAGCAATGCCCGAGGGACTATCCACAACCCAATGCTCCTCCTGAAAGGACACCAGAGCCCCAACATTCTGTTCCTCAACATGTGGCTCAAGAGGAGCAACACGAGGAGGAGAAGCTACAAAATGCAGAATTATAAGTCCACAAGGATATAGAATACATAAATTATACAAGAGACAGAAAGGCAAGACAGAACAAGAGCTCACAAACAATAGATTCTTGTAAAGCTTTTTTAGCACCAAGGGCTAGAGAAGACAAGGCATCCTCAGAAGGCCTGTATTTGAAAAAGAACCCGGATTAATCAAGGACAGAAGCAAAAATTATCAGGACAAAGAGAAAAGAAGCCGGAGCTTACTTGATAACCTTCTTGAAGCTACCTGCCACCCTCGAGAAGCCAAGATTCAGAAGTGGCACATTAAACAAATCATCCTCAACCACCTCAAAGGAGGGGATTGGGATGGCCCCTAGGACAGAAGCAGATACAACTATAACAGAAGGGGCGTAGGGTGCCGGTTCATGACTATATTGAAAAAAGCAATTCAGTTATTGTGGAAATAAGCAAAAAGACAAGCACAAGGAAATTTATAGCAGAAGACTTACGACTGAGTGGTCAAGGGGACCTCATCCTCAGTCTCTACCTCATTCAAGGCAACAGACTGACCTTCTATCAAAACAACAAACAGAGCTTGGATTAGCAAGACAAGTCAAAACAATGCTAGGAAAACAACTCGGGAAAGGCTAAGAACAAGCTCACCTACAAGAATATTACCTGTTGAAGAAATTTGACGAGTTGAGCGTCGCCTCTTAGGCAACGACTACTTAGAAACAGCCTCAGTTCGCCACTTCCTAGATGACAAGAAATATTGAGCAATTCTGGGATCAGGGACATACTCAACATAGGAGTGTTGACCTCTAAATAAGCCAGTGATAAACTTGGCAGAAGAAGAACCTGGCCCGGTGGCAGCGACTACCACAGGACCAGCAACAGCTTCATCATCTTCATCTTTTTCTTTGGTAGGCTCTTCAACGGCAGCGTCACCACCACTAGCAACAGCTATCTCGAGCTTAAAAGCTTGGCAAAAACCCTGTAATAAGAGGTCAGGCAAAGTCAACAACAGATGCAAATCATAAACAACAAAAAAAGAACTCGGGAAGGCATACGCATACCTCAGGAGGAGAGTGAGCAGTATCATACTCGTCCACATAAGCGGGCATCATCGAGACACCACTAAGAATCCACCCCAAACATTCAAGGACGACTTCTTCAGACAACTCGGCATCTAGAATAAGCCAAGAAGGATCTGAAGAACCAGTGTACTCAAAACCAAAATGCACCCTCTGCATAAGAGGCTGCACCCGGCAACGCAAAAAACTAGCAACTATGCAGTTACCAGTTAAGCTCAACTACTGCAAAACCTTAACTCAAGCGAGTACATGCTTGAGAGTAGCAGTTTCAGTAGCAGAAAGCTTATCCTTCCAAATAGGTAAAGCACTCGGAGTCACATAAAGATCAGAAGAAAAAGAAGGAGCCGGTTTGGGACATAAAACCATTTTTAGCCCAATCTTTAACAGAATCAGAGAGAGTAAGAAAAGGAAAAGTCACCCCTTGATGGGTTTGAATAAGGCAGCAACCAAAGAGGGGAGGATTCTTAGAATCAGAGAGCCGCATATGAAAGAAGTAGCGGAAAAGAAGAAGATTTGGAGGAATTCCAACGAAAACCTCGCAAAAATGCACGAAGGAAGAGAGAAAAAGAACCCCGTTAGGGGTAAGATGATGGATTTGAATCCCATAGGATCCCTGAAACTAAAGCAAGAAATCAGACGGGGGAAAACAGAGCCTCGCCCGCACAAAAGGAACAAAAAGAACAGATTGATTCGGAGTGGGAGAAGGGGCATCGTGCTCACCAGGACCAGAGAAATTAGAGAGACATTTCTCCTGAAGAAGGCCATGAGCAACAAGCAGATCCAACTCTGCTTCCAAAGTTGACGGCTTGGGGAGTTGCCTCTGCATTTTCCGCATCACAACAAATTCGGTGTTCTCGATCACCTTGAGCGCCGCCTCCTCGTCGACAGACTTGCTCTCATTCTTTTCCACCATCTCAGAAAAGCAAAGACAAGATTTGGATGGAAATAGCAGGGGACCGAAGGCACAACAGAGCTAGGGTTTCGGCTGAGATTGGGGAATTTTTTACAGCAAAGGCAAGTGGAGCAACAGTTACAGGGCAGTCATTTTTATAAAGGGAAAAATACACGGCCCACGTGACCCAAGTGAAAACGGTCACAAAAAATTACCGTTCCACAATCAATGACATGCACAACGGAAAAAGAAAGCAATGGTCCGTTCAGATCTCAATGGTTAGATGCCAAAACCATTCACAAGGAAGCAATGCAGAAAAAGGATACAACAAGTTGGCAACAATACTACACTACAGCCAAAGCATGCAGATACAGAGAAGAACTCGGATGCAGTAATAGACAACTCGGCCTCCAGCAGAAACCATCTTATTCATTATTTCTTTCACTCAGAGAACATTGAGATTATAGTGGAGTACAAGATCTGATAAATTCAACAAAGAAAGCAAAGGATATCATTCTAGAGTGGCAGCAAAGAACCTAGTGGAATTAGAGGTTGCAACCCTCCGCACCAAGATTCGATATAACTAGCAGAATAAACAACAACCTAGATACATCACAAGTACAGAGGATGAAGCAAATCCTAGGTTATGAATAGGGAGACAACCACGTTCTAGACGAGCACACTGATATAGTCACCTCCAAACCAAGACCAACAAACAACAAAGAACAAAGGAGTACAAATCAAAAACCTTCTACCGGCTTCTTCTCAACAGAGAAGAACCCAGAGAAGGCTCGGGGGCTGCAAGTACCCACCACAGAAAAGTACATTTTTAATTTTTTGACCCTCCACTTTTTGTACCAAAAAACAAGAGGCTCGGGGGCTACACTCAATGAGTGCAATTTTTTTGCAAAAATTGCACTCGCTGCACTCAAAGGAAAAGAACTCGAAGGACATCAAGACAGAGAGACCCTCTAGCTTTTTGTGCTAAATAGCTGAGGCTCGGGGGCTGCACTCACTGAGTGCACTTTTTCAGCAAAAGTGCACATTAGTCAGAAGAAGAATCAAAGAAGACCATCCCAATATTTCACTTCAAGAAGAACCTGGATCAAGTCTACAACAACTCGGCCCTTGAAGCTCAATCATGAAATGCTCGGGGGCTTGTCGATGGGGAACCCTAAGGGCCCCCCATAGACCATACTATAGGGAAGTGGACCTTGGTAACAAGGCCCACAGCCCAATCGCGAAGAAGAACACAGAGCAAAGCAACGTGCAGGACCAAAACTCTAATTCGGACTATACAAGGAAAGGCGCCCAAAGCATAACTTAGGACTCTGACCTTGTATCCGAGTAGAATACAAACAACTCCTCTCAGCACCTAGACTATAAAGGGCTGGTGAGGAGATCCCTTGTAAAGACTGAACACACCCAATACTAAAAGCAATACGACACAAAGAGGCTAACGCCGAACTGGACGTAAGGTTATTACTCGACCAAGTTAAGGGCCTGAACCAGTATAAATCATGAGTCTCTTTGCGTAACCGCTGAGTTCCACTATTCGCCAAAGCCCAAACAACTGTCCCGGATACCCCCATAGTAGGCTATCGGTGGTAAAACATCGACAGTTACTATCTGTGAAATATCAACGATGTCTGCTTTATTTTTGAAGAGTGGCAGTGCCACCCCATAAGGCCGGCAGTGCCACCATCTGTTCTAATAGAGTTTCGAGTTGAATTTTTATAGGCCTATTCACCCTCCCCCTCTAGGTCTCATAGGCGACATAAAGGTCCTTTCACTTCTCTGTGTACAAGTGCTTGGCCCATCTCGCACTATATGTTTAGTCTTAGACCGTCACCCAAGGCTTCTTAATACTGTAGTTGAGCATATAGATGTCTTCCCGCCTCTAGTGCATAGATGGTGCATTAGACACTTTATCGCTAATTTCTAGCAGCGTCAGCGGAAGCAGAAGGTATGTAACAAGGTAAAGGCTCTATGTTGTGTACGTACAGAGCACCAGTTCAATGAGATATAGAGAGAACTAGACAAGATGGTAAATGAAGCAAGAAAGGCCTGGTTAGAGGCGTAGATGGAACAGAAGGCTCAGTGGACGTTAGCATATGACGAGGGGGTTTTAGGTATGGCATCATGACCGCTAACTCCTCGGAGTCCTTCAACTATGTATTCACTAGAGTTTGATTGTTGCATGTGTCTGGAATTATTGAGTTCTCATTTGATAAGTGCAACGAATATTTTGTGAAGAGGTGGGAACTTGCGCAGAGTAATATAGCTGAGAAGGGGCATTTTGGAAAGGCTATTGCTAAACATTTGAAGGAGGACGAGGAATTGGCCAAGCAGCACACCGCCGAGCCATATGGACCCCACCGTCATATCTTTAGTGTATGGGACAAGGGTGGCACAAGCTTGGACGATGAATGTTATGGTGGACGAAACTACCAAGTTGATCTTAAAAAGGTAGAGTGCAGCTGCAATGTCCCTCAGATCATGCATGCCCCTTGCTCTCATATGATCACAGCCTGTAGGGTTCACGGGTACAACTATGAGGATCTACCATATATGTCACCCTTGTATATTCGTTCGAACACCATTAGTATTTGGGAGATGAACTTTGAGCCATTCCTTGCCTCGACATAGGGGCCACCTTATAATGGTTATGACTACGACTACGTGCTGCATCCAGATCTAATGAAGGTAGGGAAGGGTAGGAGGAAGAAGAAGTGACTCAAGGGGGACATGGACGCTATGAGAGGGTACGACGAAGACATGTACGACGGGGGAGACTTCAACGAGACTCGTTTGCAAAGAATCTGGTCACAAGGCTAGCAGGCATAGAAGACGAGGGCAGTAGGTGCTTTCATGTTGTGTTCGTATTGCATAACAAGTAGTTTAAATTTTGCAATGCTACATAATGTTAATTTGAATATTGTAACCCTTTGTTTATCAATTTGTAACAGAATGGCCCCTTCCACGTCGCACCAGATATACTTGCTTCTTGAGGTGGAGTACAACGATCCCCTTCTTCCACCAGACGATGAGGTTTCCAAGATATGTTCATGGGATACTTACATTCCTAGGACTTAGTTCGTTATGTCGAACTTATATTACATTTATATTGTCATCCAAAACTTGCAGACTCATGAACCAATGAAAATGTTATGTGGCAACTTATCGTCTATTTATTTGCTTCATATTCGTTTCAACTTGCGCACAGTCGCGGCAGCACTTGTAGTTGTTTACAACACCGACAGCAGCTCAATTGAGGCTGGTCGGTTTCTATCAGCGTCACTGCCGCGCCGTGGGATATGGCGCGTCACTACCGCACCATGGACTATGGTGCGGCAGAACCTGCGCTATGACGTTGTATTTGAGATAATTTCACTCGATTATGTTCATTTTAGAAATTCTCAACGCATGATACAAACAGATGGGATCACTTAAGATCGACCATGGGTAATCCGAGTGCATGATAATGGGTATAATACATCAATAGTTCAAATGGAATATAAGACATCACAATGAAATTCCTAGTACATAGCTACATTGATCATTAATAAAGCATAGAACTAACAGACGGTGTTATAAAAAAACTCAGTCAGAAATATACTGAGTAAGCAACTCGTCGTCCGAGTATCAATCATTAACCACAACCCTATTGCTATGGCTAGGCTCACCTGCATTGCCCTGATCTACCTTTCATCTGTAGTAAGCGGCCTCCGCTTCATCTGCGGCCTGAGTGAAGAATGCGTCGTCATCATTCTCCACCCGCAAGCCCACCTCTACTAGAGCGATGAGCTTGCTCAGTCTGCCAGTGTTGTCCTTAGCCTTCTCTGCCTGCAAGCCCGCCTCTGCTAGAGTGATGTGCTCGATGAGTCTGACAGTGTCGTCCTCATCCTTGTCCCCCCTCATTAGACAACACAATCGGTGATTCAACGGTGCGACCAGTTCACTTTTTGTGCCCATCTAACTTGTTTTCCTCGTACCTAACACAAGCCACCTCTACAACATGTTCCTCACTATGTCCAATTCCTTCATATATAAAATGCAATCAGTTAGCAACGCGATTATATTACATTTAAAATCAGGCAACGAAAAAAGGCTTTCAAGCACTCACTGGCATATAATGCAACAACATGCTCGTTCAAGACCTACATCTGTACTCTTGTCTCCTCCCTTGCCTCCTTCCTTGCCCTCTCCTTATCTAACATTATCCATCTTTCCGATCCCCATTTATCAAGCCCAACATCGATCGGGTTACAAATACCGTGTTGTCTAGCAAACTCATGCATCTTGTCTTTGTGATGTTTAATGAAAAGGTTTACGTAGTCAGGTCCATATCTCCTCTTCCGTGCAATTACTTGCTTCCCCTTCAGTTCATCCAAGAACTTAGCTTGACCATCATAACATTCCCACCTGTATTTTCTAGTGCTCTGTTCAAACAAAAAATTATATCATATATGTCTTAGCAAAAGAAATAAAATACGATTTCATGGTTACCACAAAAATAACCAACCTCATCATAGTCAACCATATGGCCATAATAATGACCTATTCCAAGCTCCGAAGGGACTAGACTGGAGTTAGATTTAACACCACATTCGCACTTGACTGGAGATGCTTTGTAAATTAACCTTTCTTTCTTCTTTTGCTTTGTCTTTGGAGGTTCTTCTGGCCATTGGTTCTTAGGACCATACAACCACTCCTTGAAACGACACTTCGCCATTGAATACACCTAAATAAGGTGACATTAGTACATGAACACATATAGCTCAATATTTCAACACATACACTTTGCACTTACTTCATGCTTGTTTGGACACACAAACTCCAACGTATTCTCAGGGTTTATCACAGCTTGATCTCCGTAATCGCACAAAGAAGGTTTCTCGAGTCGTCTAACTATGGCAAAGTGCTTCTCTTTAGCCGTTATTGGAGGGGGTTAGGGGGAGGTGGAACCCACCGCTCGAAGTGCTCTCGTGGATGTCGCCTTCTCCACCAATCGTCGAAAAGGAGGTACCTGAGGTGAAACTTGTCTGCACCATCGATCCACTGAAAGAAAAGGCATCTCTCATGGGCCTACACAATAAAATTCCAACAAAGTATTAGTAACCTAGTAATACAAATGAAGAAAAAAACATACGGAAACAATTACTTATATTAAAACAACTGCATATGTAGAAGCAACGAGCTGCTGTGTCCGGTGTCTCGATTGACGACTACAGTCACAGTTAGGGACAGGGAGTTCAGGAGAGATGGGGGCATCTTTGCTAGACTCGTCGGGGTACAATTCTATAGGACGACCCTGTTTTCATCACAACCAACTACTCCCGAAACATGTCTTCCATCTAATAAAACAATTTCAATTGAACATCAATCAAAACAACGTAAATTAATGTAAAATATAATCATTTGCATTACAACTAAAATAATATAACCAACACTTATAGCAACAAAAATATACATGGTAAACATACTTCTAACTAAATAATTAACCTTAACATTGACAAAATCAAACTAATATCTTCCTTCAAACCGTAGCCCATAGTTCCCAAACATAATTTTCCTCCTAACCTTAACTCGCATTCATAATATTCCTATCCACCATTCAAACGAAAATAAAAAGTGCATCATTACCTTGAACGAGGACGAGGAGGGAGGGAGGCGGCAACGAAGGGTCGGGCGGGCGGCGGGCAGGCGGGCTTGCTGCTCGGGCAGGCAGGACTGGCCGCGGGGCTTATATTTGGCGCGGCCGGCCCTGTCATGTCACCGGTCAGCCTTTTCGATCATCGCCACGTCAGCCATCCGCCGCGCCACCATGCATAGCGCGGCACAGGCTTTTCACCACGACATGGCAATAGGCGCGACCAAAAGTGTTAGTTTTAAAAAAACATACAGTGTTAGATTTAAAATTAGTTTACAAAAAGTGTTATAATTAAAAAATGCTCACCGGCAAGGTCAGGGCATATTTTTTTTAACGGTCACTCAAGAGGTACACCAATTAATCCATGTTTAGCCCCATGGATCCAAACAGGAGGACTAAAAGTGTGGGCTAAACTTTGGCCCACTCCTTTTCCATTAGCCCCTCCAAGGTGGGCTAAAGAGGACTAAAAAGAGTCCCTTCATGACAAAAGATGCATGTTACCCCACCCACCCCTTTGAGTCTTGTGTATGAGTATTAATTAAGGACAAATGGATCAAGGTATGGCACATAGCTAATTTTTAACCTCTAAATCTAAACAGCTATATGAGCTAAACTTTAGCCCTCATGGATCAAACACGGCCTTATTATATTAGCAGTCTCAACGTTGAGGTAGTATTTCTATTTCTTGGTAGCTTTACTCCTCCGAGTTATAATTTTTGAATTTCGGCCTCTGGATGGTTCTTAAAAGGCTCAAAGCCACGTGGTTGACAGTTGCTCACGATTTTAGGTTTTTATCTCTAAAGTCTAACGTGCCTTATGCCATGTGCCCACGTCCACAAGTTGTCCGTTTAAGATATACTCAAAGTACAAGTTATTTTAACTTTTTATAGGGATAAACATCTTAAGTTCGATTAAAATTATAGAGAGAATTATAAAGATTTTATGATATCAAATAGGTATAAATAAAACTATAATTAATGAATAATCTAATACTTATTTGGTATCATAAATATTATTATTTTATTATATAATTTTAGTTAAACTTATATGCTTTAACTCTCAAGAAAATTAGAATGACTTTTGTTTTAGAACGGTGGTAGTAGTTTTTTTTTTTTGAACGAGCGTCCGGTTAAGACATAGTTGTTCGTCTGCGTATTGTCGCATTGTTCTCACCCTCGACTATATTTCTTCCCAATGTTTTCGTTACTTTGGCCATACAATCTCAGTCGACTTGTAGAATCCTCGGCCTGTGGACCTCTGTTTTCGGTAGTTTCATCGTTAACATCGGATAATCACTCGGTAAAAGAAATATTAGTCTCCATCGAGTATGAAAAGCTTGAGCGCCTCTGGACACATTTGGATTCCATTCCAGTGAAAAGTTGAAAAGGTGAACAGCTCGTCACACGTTTTTTTCTACGTGAAGTCAGGAACCCACTACGCTAAGGCCATGTTTGCAACAAAGAACGCAAAATAGAGGAAAGGAAAAAAATGCATGAGTAGAATGGGTGTATAGTAGTAAAATAGAGGAAAGGTAAAACACAGAAAATAGTAGAAAGAGGTGTTTGGAATGCAGGAATTCATAACACAAGAATCACAAAACATGTAAATGATTAAAGGTCATTATTAGTGCTTAATAGTCGCAAGTTGTTTATTTTGTTTATCACTGTCTTACATGTGGGCCATTGGTCCACGGACGCATACCATGTTGAGTGGAACCAAACAAAAGCAAGGCCAGCCTTCGATTGCTCTTTCTCATCCACTTCGTTCTCTCCCGTGTTTTTATCTCTCCCTCTCCAGAAGCACGGTCGGAGGTGGCTGGGGCTGGAGCGCTGGGCTCAGGTGACGCGGTCGGGCGGTGGCGGTGCAGCGAGGCACGACCCTACAAGGTCGCGAGCGGATCTGCGTAACCAGGCGCATGCGCGCGAGCGGGGCGGTGCGGCGCCTGGAGCAGCGCGGCGTGGGGTGGCCGACCGTGGGCAGCGCGGCCGGGCGGGAGCGGCGCAACATCACGAACAACCCCATCCAGCCAAGTGCAAGCTCTCTCTCTCTCCCTCTCTTGCACGCGCGAGAACCTCGGGCTTCCACGAAAACTTTGGCTCCGAGTGGTTGCAAAAATTCATGTGTTTTTGTGTGCGAAGGAAACCTTTCCAAAGGATCTGGGAGCTCGAATCCTTCGTTCCAAACGGCACATGACGTCAGCAAAACACATGTTTACCATTCCTATGAAATTCCTTTGGAATTCCTCCAATCCAAACAGGACCTAAAACTATAATAAAACAGATTTAATCCTTCTCAGTCATCTGATTTTTTGCTTATCTATCAGTCACCTGCATCTTCCCTCCCCTTCCATTTGTTAGCAGCACACCCCACCGCTGTCCACTACATGCGGCACGCATTGCCGCCGCGCCACCGTCGCCTCGCGCACCATGCGCTGCCACTGCCCACCAAGCTGCCCCACGCACCACCGTTTGTCACCCTTTCGTGCCCTACAATGGCCCCGTTGGCTTGGTTGAATTTAGCTGAAAAATACTGTCCCCGCTGAATTGGTTTGAGAGAAAAATACTGTTCCGGCTAAAAAAAGAAGCCGAACAAGCCACCTTTTTAGGTCAGCCGAACGGGGCCATTACTCCCATTGCACAGGTGAGCAACGACTGCCATCCATCGCGAGGTCAGCCGCTGCCACCGCCACTGCCTCTTGCCCGGTAGCCCGAAGCTTGCCGGACACACCTGTGCCGCCTGGAGCTTCGAGCTCGTCATCCGTCCCAGTGCCGCGCGGAGCCGCGAGTCGATGGCAGAGGCCGACCCTAGATCCGGAGCCGGCGCGTCGATGATGACGGCAAGCGTCACCTGTAGGGAGAGGTGCTCGCCATGAGGGAGCTGAGCAGGAGCTCTGGAGCAGTGAGGTAAGCAAGGACGAGCGTGAGGTTGAAGAAGATGCGATGAGCGGCGCGAGCGCGAGGTTGAAGGTGACTGACGCGACGAGATAGATCCTCATAATAAAAGGTAAAAAAGTTCTTAGTTTTTTTAGGAAAGTAAAAAAAAAAGTTCTTCGTGGAAAAGGGAGAAAGTGAAAGGCGACATGAGGCCCAGTTCCGGGTCACATTCTCCGCAATGGGCCGGCCATTACGAGTCATAGGATATCACGACCGCGCGAGCCGAAAAGCGTTCGAAAGTGCACTCCCCATACCCTGCAGCGAATCGCAAGGCGTACGGTGTAGCACAGCTGCACAGGCGCGCTGCGCACGGCGCCCGCGCGACGTCGACACGACGCCGTTGCGCCGCGAGGCCCGACGCGCGCCTCGTTCCGCGGCCTCGCGGTCGCGTTCGGTCACGCGCGGATCCTCGTGCGGACTGCTGCCAGAATGTCCTGCCGAAGGCCGGAACGGTCACCCCGCTGTGCGAGCCGGCGGGCGGCGTCTCGGTGCACACGCAGTGAAAAACAATGGCGGCTCGTTGCGGCAAACGCGCAACGCATGTCGGCACGAGGCCTTCGTGAAACAGTGGCCCACCCGGTCCAACCTGACCGACCGGACGGGCTTCTCGTGGTCGCCTACGGCGTACCGCCGTATCGGGGTTTTTTCGTGCACTGGTAAACAATTCAACATGTCACGGATCAACTGTTTATTCGCTTGCTTGAATACGATCATGAATTATAAATTAGAATAATATTTTTCTCTCACACCAAATCAACAAGTAGTAAATAATTAACGATCGTTTATGAAAAAACGAACAGACTACAATGCTCCAAGAGTTAATGCTGGTCGTCTTCTGGAGTGTGCGGACACGTGCACAGCAAAGTCACAGACTTTTACGTACGCCACCCCCGGTGTATCAGGGCGTGTTTAGATCAGCCAACTAAAATATAGGAAGTGTGTTGGGAGGATATTGTATAGGGTGTTTGGATGCTAATAAAAAAATAAATTATATAATCCGTCGGTACTCTATGAGACGAATTTTTTAAATCTAATTAATCTGTCATTAGCATATGTTTACTGTAGCAAAACATTGTCAAATCATAGACTAATTAGGCTCAAAAGATTCGTCTCACAAATTAGTCGTAAACTATGTAATTAATCTATATTTAATACTCCATGCATATATCTAAATATTCGATGGGACAGTGATTAAAATTTAGTAGAGGCAACACCCTTATGATTTTTCTACCGGCGTGCTTGCGGCATCTCGCAGACCGGCATGTACACACCTTGCAGAGTTGCAGGGCTCACTGTTCGTCCGACAGAGAGTCTGCGAGTCTGCACGTCGAGCCAAGGATCCAACGAGGTGTCTTGCTCACGCGGTCACGCCGGTTCGAGCCAGCATGGCATTATTGTCCAGTGCTGCGTTGTCCCGCGCTTGGTTGTCCTTGCGAGTCGCGAGTCGCGTAGCCCGAATGCCCGATCGACCGGAGCCACAAGCTCTTGAGCCCCCCGGGCACGACCGGGCATCGGCCCATCGAGCTCGCTCGCACACCGGCCAATTCGAGCGCCTGAGGTGAGCGAGAGCGCGCGGGTCGGCCTCCGATGCGTTCCCCGGTTGCCAAGCACGACCTGTGGCGCCGTCGCGTGCTGACTGTGGTACGGCCGTTCGGCGACAAGGCTGGACGCAAACGACAACGATGTATGACTGGGCGAGTCGTACCGTCAGTGCGTCCTTCCTGCACGCGTACGGGGTGGTAGCCGAGGTCCCGGTTACTCCCTGGTCCCTGTGCCCTCCAGGACCCTGGTCTCGCTGGTCGCTGCCGTCTTGGTTTTGTGTAGAGAATAGAAATTGACGAGTAGGGTCAGAAACTCGGAATAAACGGGGTCTGTATTGGCAGTCTAGTACAAACCCCAAACCATTACAGTATTTCACAGTAAGTGCCGTCAGGTCATCGAGTTCTTTCTCAAAAACAGTTGGTTAATTAATAGTGTGAAGCATTATCATTTCGCGAAAAGCACTGGCTAATTAAAAATGCACTGTCATGTTCCATTTCCTTAATGTGACTGTAGCATTACTGTTTTCCCACTAGCTATGTTCTTTTTTGGGGGGTGACAAAGTTGAAAGTCCCACTAGCTATGTTGTTTTCCGTCCTGGGCTTCATTTGGGCTGCTGGCTCCCTGTTGCAGGTCGCACTAGAAGTTGAATTATGGCCGACAGGCCGGGACACCGACGAGGCGACAACTTTCGTTGTAGTCTAGGTGTCTATGTCACATGGGCCTTTTGTAGTTTCGGCCCGTGCTTTATTGAGCCGGGCTTTTACTCTCGCACGGCGACTAAGGCCCGTCAGCTAACGCGGCCGCTCGACACTTCCGGCTGTGCTCTGGCTTCCACGAAGACAATGACAACTCCAGCTCATATTTTTTTAACACTTTTTGTAAACTAATTTTAAATCTAACACTGTTTTATTTTTTCTTCTTCTAAATTAACACTTTTGTGCCGCGCCTTACATGGTGGCACGGCGGGAGAATGACGTGGCGTCGTCGTGGCAGGGTCTGTCGCGCCACCTATCTTGGCGTGGCTGTGACGCGCCAGCGCTGGTGGCGCGGCAAGGCCCAGTAAAAGTCCGCGATGCCCCCACTGCACCTTCCCTCGCCCTCGACCCCACCGCATGCCGCCGCCGCCTGCGCCACCGCCGCACGCCGCCGCTGCCTGCGTCCGCCCTCGCCCAGCGCCGCCGCCATCCGGCAGCCGACCAACCGGCGCCGCCGCCTGCCAGCGCTGCTGCCTCGCCTACGCCAGCGCCAGCGCCGATGCCTCACGTGCATCGCGCTAGTGTTGAGGCGCCAGCGGCCATCTCCTTCGGCTTGGGTGACCCCAAAAGGTCCCCGCTCATATCAAGGTAGCTCCCTCTCTCGATTTATTGTTATTATGAATGTTATTTTAGTTAGGGTTAGTGATTTAGGATAGTTAGGGTTAGTGATTTAGTATAGTTAGGTTAGTGAATTTCTTTATTTAGGTAGGTAGTTTTTTGGGTTTAGGCTGTGTGTTGTAGTATAGTTAAGGTTTGGTTAGGTAGTTAGGGTTTAGGTTACTGTTAGTTAGGAGTCTCGGTCGTTCACTTTTGGGTTACTGTTAGTTAGGGTTTAGGTTACTGTTACGATATGAGAGGATACGGCGAAGACATGTACGGATGGGAGACTTCAACGAGACCCGTGACAGGAATCTTTGCTCTGTTTGTAAAGAACCTGGTCACAAGACTAGCAGGCATAGAAGACGAGGGCAACATGTCCATACATAGAAGTTGCTTATTTTTCTAGTGAAGTTGTTTAATATGTCTGTTAATGTTACTTTGAATATATACATGTGCTTTCATATTGTGTTCGTATTACATAACAAGTAGTTCAAATTTTGCAATGCTATATAATGTTAATTGGAATATTGTTAATTTAAATACTCTAACCATTTGTTTATCAATTTATAAGAGGATGGCCCCTCTTACGCAACACCCGTTGTACCCCCTTCTTGAGGTGGAGTACGACGAGCCACATCGAGCACACTTCTTGACTGACACCGACGCAGAGGTGCCCTTGCCTCCTTTGAGGCACTGCATGCACACTAGGGCGCACCAGTGGGACGAGCGTTACACGCCGTATATACGGCGTGCCGGCTTTCTCGAGCTTGTCTGTGTTGTCAACTATGGTCTTCCGCCCCTTAACCCAATACTACTTACTGCAGTTGTAGACAGGTGCGAGTGCCTTCATTGTACATAAACATTCTTATAACAAATTTAAGGTAACTAATAGTCGTTCTATTCTTATAACAGGTGGAGGCCTGAGACCCACATATTCCACCTACCTTGTGGCGAGATGACCTTGACCATGTAAGACATGAAGGCTATCTTTGGCCTTCGGTTGGGGGGACTTCCAGTGACAGGTATAGTTGACAACGATCACTGGAGGGAGCTGGTGGCTCGGTTCACTAGCTTTCTTCCATCGGACGACAAGGTTTCCAAGAAAAACAAGTGAGCAATTCAAGCCTATTTAATACTTGCATTCCTTTCCTGTAGCCATCGGGTCTCATTTTCTTTGGTGAATTTCAGGAAAAGTTCTGGTGTTTCGTCGTCATAGATCATAGAGTGCTTTGATTACTTGGACCCATAGGCTGATGAGGCTCAGATCGATAGGTTCGCTAGAGTGTGGCTCTAGCACTTCCTTGGTGCTTTCCTATTCCTAGACGCCTCGGGCAACACCATCAGCTGGATCTTTCTTGACATACTACGCCAGCCATGGGATAACATAGCGGTATACAGCTGGGGCAGCGTAGTCTTGGCATGGATGTATCGATAGCTATGTGTTGCCTGCTGTCGCACCTTAGGGTATACGAACCTTGGGGGTTGCTCCTACCTACTTTAGGTTTGGTGTTGAGAACGATGGCCCATTGGGAGGCCCCTTGTTACTGGTTTACCGGTAAGTACTTCAATTCACTATATTCTTCGAGGCAGTTACATATGATGAAATTATTAATGGCTAATTCATTATCATGTTCAATGCAGCATTGGAACAGGCAGGATACACTCCATATAGCTCTGTATATCTAGACGCAAGCAGAGTTAGTCGGAGGGAATGCGAGGCGCAAGTATAGGGAGCACACGGACTGTCTCGACGTCCTGACACAGCACCAGGTTACGCTCTCTTTACTATCATACATGTATCTTGTTCGATATACACTATATCACAACCTAACTCAATTAGGAAATGTTCAGGTGCATTGGTGTCCTTAGGATAGTCCAGAGCTCTAGTACTATCTGAGTCCTATCACTAGGGATGAGTCAGACGAGTATCGCTGCAACATCCCTCTTATTTTCTTCCACGTGGTCGAGATTCACTTGCCCATCAGGGTTTGCAGGCAGTTTGGAAGAATGATAGGCTACCCACCACCGCTTTACTCCACCAACCAAGAATTGCACGGGTGCGTTATCGATTAATAACAAAGCTATAATTCAGATGTATGTATGGTACAACTAACAATCATTTTGTTGATGGTATGACCGCAGGAAGAGGTACATGACCAAGGATTGGCGCATGACACACAACGTGTACATCCAGTTGTGGCAAAATAGGGAATGGTAGCCGGTCGATGCGGGTCCCCCACACGACCTGCACACCTTCGACGAGTATCTACGGTGGCTTCATAGGTCTACAAGGACACATATCAAGGCCCCGTACACTGAGGAGGCGATTGATGAGGATGACGAGGAAGATGTGATCGAAGATGTGTATGATGTTGCCACTAGGGACGACACACAACTACAGAGATCCTCGCTTCAAAGATACGTGGTAAGATACTCGAATGGTATAATTTGTAATCCATTTGGTATTAAGTATGTGTACTAAAACTGTCCAACCACGTTTCTATACCTAGGCAACACAATTGTCAAGGCTGTCCAACGAAGCAGCGTTTTGGCTTCATGAGTCTAGAGGGTAGGGGCCAGGCATTTCTCAAGGCTTTTGTGGAGGTAAACATAAACTTGTCTGTTCCGAAAATGTTTCTTTGGTGTATATGCGTTTGGGAAATACACTAACTTTAACTTCTATTTATGTAGAAGGTGAAGAAGAGCTGTAGGAAGCTAGCTCAGAAGCTGAGCTGCATGGACACTCCTTGGGTGGAACCCGATTACCCGGCGCGGTCGGGTGGCACGTCTTCTGGCTCTTTGAGGACACCAGCCAGCTCCTCTTTGTCGGTGACAGGTGCCGCTTCCGTAGTGCGTACACCACCACATCATAGTGCTAGGAAGGACCCTACAAACGAGGACGATGACCCCCTAGGCTTCCGTATACAGCACCACTAGTGGGATGATTGGTAGCAGGACGAGATTGACATGTCTCAGCTAGGTGGTGCCTCGCTTGGTACCTAAGGAGTCTCACAGGTAGTAACAAAGGTAGTTTCTTTAAATACGTAGGCTCCATGAACTAATGATCATACAGATTATAAGTAATCATGCATATCATATACTTGTAGGGTACGGGCCATACGCACCGGCAACACGACCACATCAACGTTGGCTACACTCCCAATGTGTTGCCTACAAATCCGAAGAGACAGAGGTGTTTGAAGGATCCTTACACTCTTGGGACTTAGTTGGTTATATCAAACTTATGTCGAACAAATATTGTCATCTGAAACTTATGTCGAACAAATGTTATGTGGCAACTTGTCAACTTACGCATAGACTCCATTTATTTGCTTCATATTCGTTTCAATGCATCGTGGCAGCACTGTCGGCGAGATTAACTAGCAACTAGTTCGGGAACCGACTGTCTCGGCGTATCTAGCCACCGATGGCCGGCATCTTGACCCCGATCCTCTCGAGCTTGGTCATCGCCGCCATGAATCGCCGAAGAAGGCACCCTGGTTGGATGCATAGTAGTTGACCATGCTGTGCGACCTCATGTCGGAGTAGAGCCGCTAGTCAGAGCCCAGGAGGCCCTTGCCAACCTGTAGGTTCCGGTAGAAGGTGTTGTCGAAGCCCACCGGCGAGGGGTCGAGGAAGACGAAGGTGTTGGGGTCAGAGCTATAGGTTCCGTTCAGCTACAAAGCGAAGCTGGGGTCCATGGTCGCGTCGCTACCGATCCTCACCGACAGTAGCCCCCATTCAATTGCAATCGAGGCTGGTCTTCTATCTATGTCTAGGTCTTGTCGCACCATGGGCCTTGGCGCGTTAGAGCCGTGCCATGGTCTATGGTGCGGCAGACCCTGCCACATCACCGGTCAACGCCTCCAGACCCTGCAAAAAATGAGAAGCAAGCATGCTGAGGCAACCGACGAAAGACCAAGGGGTCAAGGACAAGCACGAGAAACTCACCGCTACAGCGC
>NW_027097077.1:16081-60000 GCF_019320115.1 Miscanthus floridulus | reverse complement strand
CATGACAGTACTTACAGACAAGCCGGAGGTCGGCCGGACCGATGCAGTCCTGCTTGTTGAAGAACTCGCCGAGATCTACACTACTCCTACTCCTAAGGATTGGCGTAAAGCCAAGAAAAGTAATTTGTATTGATTGATTGGATATCCTTTACAATAGTCAGGGTCCAATATTTATACCCAGAACCTAAGCATGAATCCTACTCAAATACGATGTATTATAAACTTTGGTATAAGAGAAAACATTCATAATTTAAGATAACTTGAACCCTAATCTTTCCCTTTTTGTACAGTCCGACATGTCTTTCCCGACGCCAACCGTAGCTTATTGTCGTTATCTACTGACGTCATCTGAAGAGAGCTAATTCAAGTGCCACATCTGAATCAGCTGATATCGACCCTTATACAATCGATTCCTTGATGACACAATCTTGAAAGCTTCGAGCTCTCGCGTTCTTCTTCCCAAATTTTGGTGTAAACACTATTATGCTTGACCCTGTCATAAATTCGCATGTGGTCAGTCAGTGGAGGTGTATACCGACACCTCCCACCAACTGAGCTAGGTTCAGTTCTTATATATTGCGAACTAGTAATATAATGTTTGACCCTGCCATAAGTTCACATGTGGTTATTCCAATTAAACAAAGGAATCTGGTCAAAGAAGGTTATCAGATGAAGAACATTTTGAATGTAGCTTAACAAAAACATAAGAAAAAGCAAAAACACCTTAAAATTTGAACATTAAAGAACAAAATGAATAGCTCCTTTTTCTGAAGAAATACAAATAAACAAACAGAAACAGAAAAAGTCATCATTGTAAGCAAAAAACCTACAATAGTAAAATGCTTAAGTTTAACCTAAATGAATTTGGCGAGCAATGCATAAAAAATAATAAAAATAAACTCTTGTGGTTTACTCGAGAGAAACAAAATGACATCTTTGGTACATTGAGGCACTGGATGGCATATGCATTTTGCCATAAACAGTATGTAATATGAATGAACATTATAATAAGAACACAAGAAGCTCTATTAGCTGATAACTCGGTTTAGTATGCATGCTGAACTGTTTTTTAGAACAAAATGATGCAGAAATGAGCATATACCTCACTCATTCCCTAGAAAGGATCACTATTTGTTGCATTTTGAATTTGAAGGTTTGGGTTGACTGCCTCGCAGAAAATATCCAAAAGCTGCACTTTGTCATGTCTTCCAGCTTCATACAGGCACTGTATCACAACAATATATTTGACATGTATATTAGTATTTTGTCAATTTCCTTTTATTTTCTGTCTAAATAGAAGTACCCAATCCAGATGTGCTTGTATATGCAAATTTCAGAAGACGAAAATGGTTTTTGTATCATAAAGTTAGATCCATAGAAATCAAATTAGCTCTACAAAGTTTTATTAGACATAATGGGTACACATGCAAACTCGCTATGACCGACAAATTTGACGTAAAAATACAACAGTTGACAAGTGCAAAAAAAAACTTACCAAGACAACAGAACTCCAATCCTTCTGCAGTTTCAGTAGCTTAGACAATCCTTCTACTATATTGTTGATAGAATTGCATGAGTTCTTTGCACTACGATGCAAATTTTCAAATCAAGTATTAGATTAATACTGCTATAAAACCGTGTGGTCAAGGCTTATACCTTATACATCTTTAAAACATAGTCTTATACCTTTCACAAGAAGGAAGACCAAAAGCGTATTTCCGCACCACTTGAGGTAGTGCTTCCAATTTATCATGCCAAAATTCCTAAGGGGTAGTACATGAAGCATAATGTCAGAAACTAAATACAGCAATAAAGGGATAGGCAATAGCGCATAGGAGAAACTAAAAGCTAGACTATGGACTAGTAGTAACACAAAAATAATTAAGATTTTATGATTTTCAGAATAGGAAATAACAGCAACCTCACAATCTTCCTCAAGCATTCCCATGCACAAGAAGCCCAGAGGCTCCATGGAGAAGTGTTTACTGCATGCAAGCTGAAGTTTGATTCAGTCCTAGCACCCATAGTATACGGAGAAAACAGAAACAGCAAAAATAGTGACATTAAAAGGGGCAGGGAATAGTAATGTAACATTAAGCACCGACCTTGAGAGCACTAATAAAAGAAGTATTTGTCCCATCATGCCTAATAAAGTAATTTCTGAGAAACATTGCAACTTCATGACTGATGCAGAATCCAGCGCATGTTTTAACAAGGACAGCCTCTACAAGTGCATTCATTCTATCTGAGAGAGACCCCAAGGTAAGTTTACAGGGCTCTAATCGTTGAAGAGCCTCTGATGAGATCAGCTTCTTAGGTGCATCAAGGGTAGTAGCTATTCCCATAACGAAGAAGATCGGAATTTTTATTACCCATTCACTGTATTATAGAGACAATGCATTAAGCTGCAGATATACTATTTAAGTGCTCAAATCAAGCCTATTGTGTCTAAAGTATATAACTTGGAGCTTTTGGTTGAACTACATATTATGTTTATTTACAATCATTCTCACGCCTGCCGACAAAGATTTAAGTAAGGTAAGTTGAGTTCCATGGGGCATGGACCACATTTAAAGATAGGTAAGAGCTACAACAATATGCCTCAATGCTTTCCCAGATAAGACTAGTGCAAATATCTAAAGGTAGCAAAATGGGATAGGCTGGTATGTTGAAACAAGTATTTGGTCCTTGTTTGATGTAACAACACTGTTTTTTTTTTCAATGTTTGTACTCTGCTCATCATGTTTCGTCAGCATGTAAACGGAAGCATATATGCCCATATTGATAGGAACAAATGTACATATGCTATGGGACATAACTTACCTCAGCATCATCACAAGCTCTCCCAGCACATAACCAGAACATTGCTCCAA
Organism: Miscanthus floridulus; assembly: GCF_019320115.1. NCBI lineage: Eukaryota > Viridiplantae > Streptophyta > Magnoliopsida > Poales > Poaceae > Miscanthus > Miscanthus floridulus. The sequence goes on along the minus strand of NW_027097077.1, from coordinate 57,127 downwards.
ATCATCAATTATGACAATGATTGGTTGGTTATAGTTGTCATCTTTGCAGTACCACGATCATGCCACTCACGTCTGGAACATCTGATAGTAACTGCCTCAGCAGGCTCTTAAAGCAACCACCAACTCCATTTTTCACTGTCAATTCAGCTGCTGACAGCTTGGCCAGGTGACATCCAATGGACACGAGATGCTCTGGTAGATCCCGAAATGTTGTGATGTCATCAACAAACTCTGTATTTTCTGCAAAAAAATAAGAAGCATAGTCTGAACCCATCAATAAGGCAATTGTTCACATTGCCGACTTGGGCATTTGACGCAGAGCACTCACTGGTGAGAACAAATGCCGTTGGTATCCTTCTGCAGATCACATCGGTTAGGAGAGGGTATGGCTGCTGGACTTCAGTGTGGCAAGGCTTAGCGACAGCACAGACCGCAGAAAATGATTCCTGCATCCACTGCAGCACCTGGTCGAACAGCTTGAGGTTGATGCCCCTGAGGACCTCCTGGTGGCAATCCACAGAAAACAATTTAATTCATCAGAATATAGATAGAACTAATGAGAGGCGAGGAGCATACATCGATGGTGGCTGGATCTTGGACCAGGTTTGATGGAATGCCTCCAGGCGCAGCTGCTCAAAAAGCTCCGAATCTTCCTCATCCTCATCAGCAACATCATGGGACCTCTTCTTCGCCGACTTGAGGTTTTGGGAAGATGGCTGTGCGGCATCGATCCGCCGTCGAGTCCGGGAGGATGGCGCCAATGAAGTGGCGGTCGCCACCGCCTTGTGGAGGACGAAGAATGGCTGCGAGAAGAAAGAAAGAAATGACTAAAGAAAGAAATGACTAGACTAGGCATCAAATTTAGCAGCCATGACGGGGAGGAGGAGGCGCAAACCGGGAGCAACCGCGGACCTGGATATTGTTGGCTGCGGTGAGGGGAGTGTCACCGGGGGGCGCGGCCATGGCTGGTGCCTGGTGGGAGGATAGTTTGGGGGTTGTGGGACTGCCGGGGAGTGAGCAACCCTCTAGTCCATTTGCCTCGCGCAGCTGCGCCGCCGCCGAGCGCGCCAAGGGAAGAGACGGCGGCGCGGTTTCCGTGGGAGAAAAGCGCCGGTAATTGATGGGCTGCTGGCGCCTCATCACATGCCGGCTGCCGGCAATAGATGATCCTGACAAGCCGGCGCCGGCCCACGAGACAAGGCCCAGTATCTCGCGCTTCTAAAAGCCTTGCCACAAAAAAATATAAAAAAGGAATCCGTTTAGATTTTTAGATACCGAGGCTTTGAACCCGACGTGAATTGAACACGCAACCCTTCTCAGACGCGCTAGACATGCATCTCTATATTTATACGATTTCAAAGAGAACCGATGCCTGCCCATTTTCACGTCTTCTTGGACGACTTATCATTCTGAACTTTGACTAAAAAATACAATTCTACGTGTCGAGGTCAGATGACTGAGAGTGATACGAGTAGATTTAACTTGAAAGTAGAAGTATGAATTTGTTATTATAAATTATAGATATATAATATATTATTTATTATGCCCATAGTGCTCACAGATTGAAATAGTTGGCTTAAAAAAACTCTAAAACATTGCTTATTATATATCTGACTCGGAGTAGGCGCATTTGGTTCTTCAGCCAAAGCTCTTTGGTTGACTTTTGGCTTTTGCAAAAGCAAAAGCAGGTTCAAAAACCCAACCAAATAGGGCCTTAGCTTACCGAATGACGAGGATGTTAGGCCAGTGAATGAGTTCTGTTGGCTTGCTAGCTATATTGGTTTTTGTAGGCAATGTTTTCCTATGCTGAGCCATGCTAGCCGATTTGGTTCGCCGGCTCTGGCAAGCTTCTTAGGGCTTGTTGTTTTGCTGGACCAAGCAAAACTTGTCTGATAACTGAATAGAGGGGTTGGGGTTGGCATTTCTTATGTGCATTATTTTAGCACACGTGCATCATTTTAGCACACGTGCATCACATGCTCCGGCTATCTCCACTAGCTACCTCGCTATCTTCTTTATCATGGTGATAGACTGATAGTAGAGAGTACCAGACATGATTTTGAAAAGAGAAAATTACCTACATGTCCCTCTTAAAACTCAGTCTTTCTTTCTTCGCCTTGAAAATTTCCAACTTACCTATTTGGTCTCCAATCCCATTTTCGATTCCTTATATGGCCTTCCCGTCAGTTCTGTTTGAGGGCACCATGAAGTCCCACTGAAGACTAATGCGAAATGACATGATTACCCTTCACTACATCTCCTTTTCTCCCAGTAACGCATGACTCAGACTGAATCGGGAAAAAAACTTCGAGGCGGACAGCTCCTGCGCCCGTGCGGATGGAGGCGGAGTCGGCGCAGGCGGAGGAGCCTCCAGCGGCTTGCGAGGCAGCGGCGGAGGCCATCCCGCGCATCCCTGTGCCCCTGCGGACCGCGCGAGGGGGGTCGCGTCCCCCGGCGGCGACGGCTGGACCAGCGCAGGGTCGGCGCTCCCCCGCGGTGGCTGGGCCGGCGCTCGCGCAGGCGAAGGCAAGAGCGGCGTCGCGCTCCTCGGCAGGGGTTGTGCCGGCTCTCGCCCAGGCCTGCTCCGCACGACGTTCCTAGCCGGCGGGGCAAGCCGCGCACGCCCAGGTGGCCGGTGCTCCTGTGCGCGCCCAAGCGGCCAGGCCAGCCACGCGCGCCGAGGCGGTAGGGCGAGCCGTGCGCACCGAGGCAGCGGGCGCTCTCACGTGCGCCCAGACGACCGGACCTTCAGCAGGCGCTCTCGCGTGCGCCCAGGCGGCCGGACCTTCCGCGCGCGCCCAGCCAGCAGGGCGAGCTACGTGCATCGAGGCAGCGGGGCCAGCTGCTCGGCACCAAGCGGCGGGTGCTGTCCATGGTTTAGGCGACGCCGGTTCGGGCTCTGCAGCAACCATCACCAATGGTGCAGCTGTCGATGAACCGCAAGTAGTGGAGACTGATTGGCCCGACGGGTGAGTCCATCTTTTTTTGTTCAACTGCAGTACTAGACATGCATTTGTAGATCTTGTTTGCGTTACTTAGATTTCTTGTTGAAATAGCAGATTTGATCCAAATTCAAGTTTCTTGTTGAAAATTAAATTGTTGGGCAACAGAAAGAAGTGCAGAAAGGATATTAAATGTTTTAGCTTTGAGATGGTTGTGGATTCGGACTTGACAAATTATAAGGATCTTGTTGAATCAGTGGTAGAAAGGTATCCACCAGGTTATTTGGAAGTTGCCCATGTTCAATATTATGATGAAGTTCTAAAAAGCTTCCCAGAAATAACATCTGACCAACAATTGATGACTACTTTTAGTAAGCACTCTAAGAGCAAGATTATCATCATGTTCATTGCATATTGTGGTCCTTCTGATGCTTTTGAGCCAATCTCTGAGTGGGATTTTAATGATGAAAGGCAACCTAACAACAACACAGAGGCAGTGGACACCAACACAGAGCCAGTTAACACCAACACAGATCCGGTTGAGGATGATTACCTTAAAAATCCACTACCACAGAACGAACATGTAGGTGTTGATGAGGAGATTATGTACTTGGAGAATGAACCCGTTAATAGTCTAGCAGTTGTGCCTTCTTCTGATAAAGGAAAGAGAGACTTGGCCTATGTCCCTGATGATAGTGAGGGTGGAGATGTGTCCCTTGATGATAGTGAGGGTGAGGATGTGTCAGATGAGTTACCATGTGAAGAGGAGTTGCCATATGATGAGGAAAACTATGCTCCAAATGTAGAATATGATACAGAGGATCCTCCAATGGTAGTAGGCTCGACTTATGATAGCATGCCAGAGTTTAGACCGGCTATTTCTCAGCATGCAATAAAACATGAATTTGAGTTCAACATTGCAAAGAGTGCACCAAATCGGTTTCGAGCATATTGTTCGCGGAGGGACTTAGATAATTGTCCATGGTGGATATTTGCATCTACCACTTAAGATGAATGCACTGTGCAGGTAACTGTACAATCTTTTATGCTGTTTTTTTTTACTTTTATGCTATCTTTTTCTAACTTTGTGTTTCTCTTTTGTAGGTGAAAAGAAATCCTTGTGCCCATGCTTGTTCTAGTACAAGAAGGAAAAAAGAACCACAAAAATGCAACCAGACATTGGATATGTGCAAAAGTGAAGGACTTCCTTATAGAGGATGCAACTTTGAGATCAAAGGATTTGCAAAAGAAGATTAAAGAGCACCATAAGGTAAACATCAACTACAAGAGAGTATATGATGGGAAGAAACTAGCATTGAAACAACTTTATGGTGACAGGGATAGCAGCTTTGACAATCTTTATAGGTTTAAAGCACAAGTTGAGGTTTCTTGTCCTGGTAACTTAGTAATTATTGACCATCATACTGTTAATGGAAAGATAAGATTTAGAAGATTCTTCCTTGCATTCAAACCTTGCATAGATGGGTTCCTCAATGGTTGCAGACCGTACCTAGCAATAGATAGCACATTCTTGACTGGCCAGTTCAAGGGGCAACTGGCTAGTGCTTGTGCTGTTGATGGGCATAATTGGTTGTATCCTATTTGCATTGGAATTTTTGATTTAGAAACTAATGAGAATTGGATTTGTTTTTTGAGTCAGCTTAGACAGGGCATAGGATCACCACCGGGTCTAGCCATATGCACGGATGCTGGACAGGCAGTGATGACAGGGGTGGGTGAAGTATTTCCAGGGGCTGAACATAGAGAATGCATGTTTCATTTGGTGAGCAACTTCAAAAAAAGGTTCCATGGAAAGGTGTTTAATGATCATCTTTGGGCAGCAGCTTACTCATGGAACCCATATTTGTTTGAGAAACATTGGGTTGTAATGGAGAAAGCAAAGCCATCTGCAACTAATTATCTAAGGAAGTGTCACAAGAAGTTGTGGACTAGGAGCCAATTCTCCACCATTTGCAAGGTAGACTACGTAACCAACAACCTTGCAGAGTCTTTCAACAATTGGATTAAGCATCACAAGTCCCTAAACTTGGATGATTTCATGGACAAGTTTAGGCAACTGCTTATGACCAAGTGGAACCAAAGGAGAAAAATAGGGAAGAAATTTGATGGCTTGATTCTACCTCACATAATAAAGAAATTGAATGAGGCCAATAGAGAATTAAACTTGGAAGTGCTAGAATGCGGAGAACATGTGGGTGAAATAACAGCAATGGGTGGTAGTGGCTTCAGGTTTGTGGTTAACCTACTTGAGAGGACATGTTCTTGTCGACAGTGGCAGGTTTCTAGAATTCCTTGCAAGCATGCACTCGCATTCATCACATCACTTAGCAATGCACCAATAGAGCAATATGTTGACATGTATTACTGCATTGAGAAGTTTAGAGTTGCATATAGTCAGCTTATCCCTGCTACGCCTGACAAGACTTAGTGGCCGAAATCTACTCATGATTTTTTCATGCACCACCTCTATTAAAGCCAGTAGCTGGTAGGCCTAAAACAGAGAGGCACAAAGGTAGCTCTGATAAGAAAAGGAGTAAAGGACAGCACCAATGCCCTATTTGCATGGACTACGGACATCATTGGCATAATTGCAAGCGAGGAAGACCAGAAGACATTGCTGTTATGAAAGCTATCAAGTAATAATTTGTCTACTCTTTCTCTGCTTTTAATAAAAGACATATTAGTGACTTTCTTATTTTTGACATTGCAGAGGAGAACCAAAGAAGAGGGCAAAAAACAACAAATCTGCTGAAAGTTCCATTATTTTTGGCTTCTGCAAAAGCAAAAGCAGGTTCAAAAACCCAACCAAATAGGTCCTTAGCTTATCGAATGATGAGGATGTCAGGCCAGTGAATGAGTTCGGTTGGCTTGCTAGCTATATTGGTTTTTGTAGGCAATGTTTTCCTATGCTGAGCCTTGCTAGCCGATTTGGTTCACTGGCTCTGGCAAGCTTCTTAGGGCTTGTTGTTTTGCTGGACAAGGCAAAACTTGTCAGATAACCGAATAGAGGGGCTGGGGTTGGCATTTCTTATGTGCATTATTTTAGCACACGTGCATCACATGCTCTGGCTATCTCCACTAGCTACCTCGCTATCTTCTTTATCATGGGATAGACTGATAGTAGAGAGTACCAGACATGATTTCGAAAAATACTTTGAGAGAAACATTAGGAGGGTTGTATTTTTGGGACAGTTGGCTCTATCAAGAAGCCCATAAAAATGGTTTCTAAGACGTCTCGTTTCTAGAAATTAATTTTTAGATGCGGTTGAAAAGTGAACCCTTTAAAAATAACATTTGTAGAGACAGCTAGACTATCTCTAAAAAAAATAGATTTTTAGAGGCGGTTGACAATTTAGCCTGCCTCAAAAATAGATACAATGGAGTCAGACGCGCTAGACATGCATCTCTATATTTATATGATTTCAAAGAGAACTGATGCCTGCCCATTTTTACGTCTTCTTGGACGACTTATCATTCTGAACTTTGACTAAAAAATACATTTTTGCATGTCGAGGTCAGATGACTGAAAGTGATACGAGTAGATTTAACTCGAAAGTAGAAGTATGAATTTGTTATTATAAATTATAGATATATAATATATTATTTATTATGCCCATAGTGCTCACAGATTGAAATAGTTGGCTTAAAAAAACTCTAAAGCATTGCTTATCATATATCTGACTCAGAGTAGGCGCATTTGGTTCTTCAGCCAAAGCTCTTTGGGTGACTTTTGGCTTCTGCAAAAGCAAAAGCAGGTTCAAAAACCCAACCAAATAGGGCCTTAGCTTACCGAATGATGAGGATGTCAGGCCAGTGAATGAGTTCGGTTGGCTTGCTAGCTATATTGGTTTTTGTAGGCAATATTTTCCTATGCTGAGCCATGCTAGCCGATTTGGTTCGTCGGCTCTGGCAAGCTTCTTAGGGCTTGTTGTTTTGCTGGACAAGGCAAAACTTGTCTGATAACTGAATAGAGGGGCTGGGGTTGGCATTTCTTATGTGCATTATTTTAGCACACGTGCATCACATGCTCCTGCTATCTCCACTAGCTACCTCGCTATCTTCTTTATCATGGTGATAGACTGATAGTAGAGAGTACTAGACATGATTTCAAAAAATACTTTGAGAGAAACATTAGGAGTGTTGTATTTTGGGGATAGCTGGCTCTATCAAGAAGCCCATAAAAATGGTTTCTGAGACGTCTCGTTTCTAGAAATTATTTTTTAGATGCGGTTGAAAAGTGAACCCTTTAAAAATAAAATTTGTAGAGACAGCTAGACTATCTCTAAAAAATAGATTTTTGGGGGCGGTTGGCAATTTGGTCGGCCTCAAAAAATAGATGCAATGGAGTCAGACGCGCTAGACATGCATCTCTATATTTATATGATTTCAAAGAGAACTGATGCCTGCCCATTTTTACGTCTTCTTGGACGACTTATCATTCTGAACTTTGACTAAAAAATATATTTTTGCATGTCGATGTCAGATGACTGAAAGTGACACGAGTAGATTTAACTCGAAAGTAGAAGTATGAATTTGTTATTATAAGTTATAGATATATAATATATTATTTATTATGCCGATAGTGCTCACATATTGAAAATTTGAAATAGTTGGAGTAAAAAAACTCTAAAACATTGCTTATCATATATCTGACTCGGAGGAGGCGCATTTGGTTCTTCAGCCAAAGCTCTTTGGTTGACTTTTGGCTTCTGGAAAAGCAAAAGCAAGTTCAAAAACCCAACCAAATAGGGCCTTAGCTTACCGAATGACGAGGATGTTAGGCCAGTGAATGAGTTCGGTTGGCTTGCTAGCTATATTAGTTTTTGTAGGCAATGTTTTCATATGCTGAGCCATGCTAGCCGATTTGGTTCGCCGGCTCTGGCAAGCTTCTTAGGGCTTGTTGTTTTGCTGGACAAGGCAAAACTTGTCTGATAACTGAATAGAGGGGCTGGGGTTGGCATTTCTTATGTGCATTATTTTAGCACACGTGCATCACATGCTCTGGCTATCTCCACTAGCTATCTCGCTATCTTCTTTATCATGGTGATAGACTGATAGTAGAGAGTACCAGACATGATTTCGAAAAATACTTTGAGAAAAACATTAGGAGTGTTGTATTTTTGCGACAGCTGGCTCGATCAAGAAGCCCATAAAAATGGTTTCTGAGACGTCTCATTTCTAGAAATTATTTTTTAGATGCGGTTGAAAAGTGAACCCTTTAAAAATAACATTTATAGAGACAGCTAGACTATCTCTAAAAAATAGATTTCTGGAGAGACAGCTAGACTATCTCTAAAAAATAGATTTCTGGAGGCGGTTGGCAATTTGGCCTGCCTCAAAAAATAGATACAACATAGTGAAATTCTCAATCTTTTCAATTCAACTCGAATGACTGATGAAAGGATCATGATCTCCCGACCACCATGACAGATGCGGCAAGCCAGCCGCAGGCCGGCCGGATCGGAAGATCAAATTCACCAACTACGTGCGTACCACGCTTGGATACAATTTTTGAGAATATATATATTGGGCAATCCATGCATACATGCCTTATGCATGCCAAATAGTATACGTGCATATATACTTGTACTTTGGGAATATACATGTTTATATACTCATCAGAAAAGTATCACAGGGTACTATAATATAGAAAGTATCAAATGATACTTATAATCTTAAGTATCAAGTGATACTATAACTAATATGGAAAGTATCACAACGAACCCATCGCAGCGTGATTCGCTTTCAACGTGGATCACTTTCCACGCTAATTATCCGGCCACCCGCTCGTACGCTGATTTTTAATCTATATCTATATAACCTATATAGACTAGTATCACAACAAGGTCTGATTTTCTTTCAGAATCCTGACCTTTTGTCAAACAATAATGTCTGCGCACTGCATTCTATGGATAATACGCCGAAGATCATCGTCACTAGCATGTGTGCAATGAGTGCAGCCCTCAGTTCATTTATCTGCTTATTGTGATCATCTTGCCATCGAGCATAGTCCATGTCAAATACTAAAGCACCTATGATAACAGCTTAGTTCAGGATACTCCAGTGTGATCTAAACATTTGACACAAAAAAAATAGTAAATCACCATTTTCACCAGTTGAATGAGACTGGTCTCCCGGAGTAGGAATAAAAATGCCCTGAACAAGTAGCAAAATTTTGAAAAAAACAGTTTGTTGAACAGGAATTGCAGATTTTTGTCGAATCCAAAAAAAACACAAGATGAGTACATGACGACCATACCTGTTGGCGAGCACGCTGGAGCTCCTTCTCCAACTGGCTGAGTTTTTCGGCCCGCTATTCTCAAGTAAATGACACTATTCATCAATTAAAAATAAGAATGCAATATGGTAACCTTTGCTCTCCAAATATTTGCCAGGGGGAGTTTCTTACCTCTAGGGAGTTTCTTACCTGTGCTCTCCAAATATTTCAGCTGATATGGGCATCCTAGAAAACTTCAAGAAAAATAAGAACATTACTGTTTTGCTCTTGTTCTTCCGTGGTTCATGGATGCATTAAGATGCTCAATTAGTTGACAGAAAGGTTCACCAAAGCACACAGTTCAGGAGGCACCCAACATTTCCAACCTAGTCAGAGATTGTAGCCCATGAATATTATTTAAAGACACATGACTATTTGCTCTTACACTGACGGAATCTAGGGTAGTATGCAGATCACTGGAACGACTGGCATTGTGGCAGTTCTTCAGTGACATCCTCGCCTGCAGAACAACCATGACTAAGCAACAAATCCTAACTCTGAGCCCCTTGGTTGTGTATTAAGGTCCTCCAAGTATCGCGTTCTCGATGTCTTCTCTGCTTAAGGCATAGCTAAACCTCCGCTCCACATCCTTCTCAAGATTTCCAGGGCCGCTTTTCAAGTACATAGTTGAAGATAGCATTAGCAATTTTGCCTTCAATTAATATATAAAGCTGAGTAATGGAGCAAAGATTCATATTAATTATAGTATCACTTTGACTTTAATTTTTTGGTACATTATTAATTTTTCTATACATATAGATATATGTTATATCTAGATATATAGCAAAATTGATATACCAAAAAAAGTCAAAGCGACTTATAATTTAGAACTGATGGGGCAACTATTGAGCCTTAGTCACACGGCTGCCCAGCTTGAGGTCAAATACACTCTTTGAACCAAAGTTGAGAAAGGTATGGTAGAAATATTTATAGGTTGTAATTCTCACATTTCAAGATACAATATCCTTGTGTTGTAAAAAACACTCTTTAATATTAAAGTTGTAGTACTCGATGATATCTCTATATCTAGCTATACTTAATATTAAAGAGCAAATTATTATTTTTTATCTTTTTTACTTCATACAATATTCTTGTATTTCTATTAATCTTGTCCGGAACTCGAATTTATGATATGTCCTCAAACGAGAGAACCACATGTTTTATGTCCAATAACGGTGCACTTGTATATATAGATTCATACATCGCTACCGGGTCTAAATCTAGCATCACTATAAGAATTGAATCCAACTGAGGAAAATCGCCAATGATGATGTTTCTAGGATTCGCACTTAGAACCTCAATGTTCTCTTAAGCGTTCATACCATATGGACATGGACATGGACATGGACATGGACATGGACTACATAACACTTGTTACTATATAACGGATGCTATGCATTTAGCTACACATTTATGGATCGTATATTTTTTATTTGTCACTCTAAAGCAGTAGATATCATCGAGTACTACAACTTTGATGTTGTCCTTGTCTCCATTAGACATTGTCAACCATCTCAAATAAAAAAGTTGTCAACTACAAAGTTTTAGATCTCATATATTTTTGTTATAAAGTTTGTCTCCATCTAGCTGGTTTGAAAGGAACCGACTATGATCACTACCACAAAAACAATTTTAGAAGATAACCTCCCTGATTAATAGAGGCAGACATATCTAGAGACCGCCTCCGTCAGGCTAGCATCCTAAAACGACCGCCTCTGAAAACGATCAATTAACTGAGGCATCCAAGTCTGTCTCTAAAAAAAATTAATTTTCAGTGTCATGCATCTTTAAGATGCCTGTCCGTGTATAAATAGTTGCATAAGAATTTGGATGAAGAAAAAAAAATTATATCAAAATTGTAGCTCTCAACGCAACCTACAAATTTGTAGTTGATAAATTTTTTATTTTAAAGTGTTTAGAGTCCCAAAATATTGTTTTAAGTTCACAAATTTTGAATTTTAAAATTTTCAAACAACCTTGGATGTTGACAAGGTCTATACCAAAGTTAAAGTTCTCAAAACAATCTATAAATTTATAGTTGAAAAGTTGTTGATTTGAAGTTGTTTAGAGTCCTGATCTACATGTTTCCTATTTATAAGTTTTTGATTTGAAGTCTTTTAGTGTCTCAAATGTTTGTTTTAAATTTACATATTTTGAGATTCAAATTTTTTATTTATTTTTTCAAACAATCTCAGATATACCAAAGTTGTATTGCTTGACAAAATTTTAAACTTTATAGTTGAAACTTTTTTTTTCATTTGAGTTAATTTAGTAGTCAAAAATTCAATACAAGTTTACAAAATGTTGATATAAAATGATAGCATCCTATATATAGTTACAAATGAGTGTGTTGTTTAGTGGTAGAGAGGTGCTATGGCTAAGTAGTAGGTTGGGGGTTTGAATCGTCAAAGAGATGATTTTTTTTTTGGTTTTCTAAAAGCTATTTACAGAATCCTTTGTGTAGCAGTGGATAGTCGGATAGTGATTGTTAGATCTTGTCATAAGTCGTTTACATGATCATGCAATAAGGTGATAATTTTTATGTCCTACGGCCGAAAATTAGCCATGCTCGTACATGTGTAGGTTATATGGAGTGGCATACATTAAACTAGATTGTAGTTGCAAAAGTAGGAGGCACATGCAATTTGAAATAGGCATGTTGCACCTTGGAGATGACCGTTATGGACATTTTCACCAAGCAAGGGTGTTTATTAATAGACTTTAATCATTGGTGGCTTGCATTTGCTTCATGTTTTTTTTGAACATTTCTTTGCTGGTGTCTTGCTATTTGTTAGCTCTTCGACAGATTGGCCTAGACCTGCATGCCTTGTCCACAGGCCAAGAATAAATTTTCTTTGAAAAAAAAAACACATGTTTTTTTGAGAAAATTGAAAAAAAAATACATGCATGTGCAATCGCCCTGTATATATAAACAACCCCAAACTGCATGGTGCAGCCATATTAAAACTCGAGCCCAAACAGGCAGCCCAATAATAGCTTTTGATCTGTACTGCTCGTCCTTCCGTAGCCGTAGGTACAGTAGCTAGAAGAAACTTGGCGGCGATGGGCAGCCTGCCACTGGACGCGTCACTGCGGCCACTGGACCCCGAGGCCTTCGCCGGTGATTCACGCCCCGTCGTGGACTTCCTCGCCGAGTACTACCGCGACGTGGATAAGTACCCTGTCCGGGCGGCCGACCTCGAGCCGGGCAGGCTACGGAAGCTGCTCCCCGAGGCGGCGCCAGAGCACGGCGAGCCGATGGAGAACGTACTGGAGGACGTGCGGCGGGACATCCTGCCGGGGCTGACCCACTGGCAGAGCCCCAGCTTCTTCGCCTACTTCCCCATGAACGCCAGCCCCGCCGGGTTCGCGGGGGAGATGCTTTCGGCCGGCCTCAACGTCGTGCCGTTCGTGTGGGCGGCGTCGCCCGCCGCAGCGGAGCTGGAGAGCGTGGTGGTGGACTGGATGGGTACGCTGCTCGGGCTGCCGCAGCGGCTACTCTTCTCGGGCGGCGGCGGCGGCGTGCTACAGGGGAGCACGTGCGAGGCCGTGGTGTGCACGCTCGCCGCGGCGCGGGACCGCGCGCTGCACAGGCTGGGGCACGAGAGCATCATGAAGCTGGTGGTCTACGCCTCCGACCAGACGCACGTCACCTTCCAGAAGGGCGCGCGGCTCGTGGGCATCCCGCCGTCCAACTTCCGCGTCATCCAGACGACGCCAGCCTCCGGGTACGGCCTGACCGCCGACGCCGTCCGCGCCGCGGTCGACCGCGACGTCGCCCGCGGCCTGGTGCCGTTGTACCTCTGCGCCACGGTGGGCACGACGGGGCTCGGCGCGGTCGACCCCGTGCGCGAGCTCGGAGAGGAGGCGCGGCGACACGGCATGTGGCTGCACGTGGACGCGGCGTACGCCGGCAGTGCGGCCATCTGCCCGGAGTTCCAGGGCTATCTCGATGGCGCCGAGCTCGCCGACTCGGTGAGCATGAACCCGCACAAGTTGTTCCTCACCAACGCGGACTGCTGCTGTCTGTGGGTGGCGAGCCCAGGTGCCGTGACCTCCGCGCTGTCCACCGACCCGGAGTACCTCAAGAACGTCGGCACGGACGCCACCGGGAAGCCGGCCGCCATAGACTACAAGGACTGGCAGATCTCCCTGTCACGCCGGTTCCGCGCCATCAAGCTCTGGGTGGTGCTGCGGCGCTACGGCGCGGTCGGCCTGCGCGCGCACATCCGCCGGCACGTCACCGCAGCCAAGTGGTTCGAGCGGACGGTGGCGGCGGACGAACGCTTCGAGGTTGTGGTGGCGAGGAAGTTCTCGCTGGTATGTTTCCGCCTGCGGGCGAGGTTCGTGGGGGACGACACGGTGGACGAGTTGAACCGGGAGCTCCTCGCGGCGGTGAACGCGAGCGGGCGGGCGTTCATGACGCACTTCGTGGTGGACGGCAAGTTCGTGATCCGCCTCGCGGTCGGCGGTGCCATGACGGAGATGCGACACGTCGCGGACGTGTGGGACCTGCTGCAGGCCAACGCCGACCACGTTTTACGGCGGCATCAACTCTAGTCCTACTAGCTACAGGACGACTCTGCACGTATACGTACAGTCCCGTTCACGCGCACATGTGCATGCTATGTAACTTTCTCTTCTCGCACGCTCAAGGTTTGGTTATTGTTGTGTGTACGTGTGCTTCTGTTTCCCTTCTTCCCCGTCTCCGGTGGTCTTAGAAAAAAGTTTTGGAGAGACAAGCTAGGCAGTGAAACCGGAGAGACAGCGGCGAGGCGAAAGTGGACAGGCCCAGTTGGGACGAGGGCGATCATGGGCATGGCGGGGGGGGGGGGGGGGGGGGGGGGGGGGGCAGAAGGCTGACGCGGGCGCGACGGTGGGCGGAGTATGCTCTCTCAGTCGTTACACGTCCAAAGTGATGATCCTTTGCTGTCGGATACCCACTTAGGAACATTTTGCCAGAAGACACTCTGGTTCGTTGAAATGAGGCCACAGTACACCGCGGCCCGATTACAGCCGGTTGAGGAGAGAGAAAACTTCATTTTGGACATCCGGTGCCCCTGAACCATACTTGGGCCCGCCCCCAACCTGGTCTAGTTGGACCCATAAGAACCTGTCCGTTACCACAGAATGAAGGAGAGGTGGAACCGTGTGGCTGCCATATTGGTCCCGCGAGATGGCGTGGCCTGCTCCCATTGGTTGGAGCGACGTGGCCAGGCGCTCGGTCTTGGATGCCGTCGGTCTGTCGGTCTCGTAGCTTCCCCTTCCCTTCGGCGCATTCAGCAGAGAGAGAGAGAGAGAGCGAGAGAAAGAGAGGGAAAGAGAGAGAGAGAGAGAGAGGAAGAAGCATGCTAGCAACGGCTGTAGGCAAGGCGAGGCGAGAGGGCAAGGTGGTGACAGGCGCTTGCTACTGGCTTTTGTTTTCTTCCCTTTCGTGCAGTCAATAGAGAGAATAGAGGGAGAGCGACAGAGAGAAGGCAAGGCAAGGAGGGAGAGCGGAGGGGCAGGGCGCCGGTGGGAGCTGGGCTCCGAGCGGCTGCGCTTCTTGGTGGAGTCGCAGTGAGGTCGACGGTAGGAGGACGACCTCGGTCTTGTCCATGCGCGGGCGCGAAAAGCAGAGCAGAGGAGGAAGGAGGGGGAGAAGCAGAGCACTATGACGGTGCTCGGCTACGGTGAGGGCGGACTGCGAGCGTCGGGCGGTAGCGATTCTAGCCACGGTGGTCGCAGGCCAAGTCAGAACTCCAGTGCGGCGACTCCGGACGCGGAGAGCTTGGCAGCGATTCAGACCACTTCGACTTCTTCGCGTGCTCGAGCTCGATATGACGCTCTGCGGCGGCAACCATGGCCGGCTTTTATAGCCGCGGTAGGTTGGTTTTACCCTAAAATATCTCCGTCAACCTAACGGCCGGGTCGGGGCGGGTTCTTATGGGTCCAACCAGACCAGGTTGGGGGCGGACCCAAGTGTGGTTCAGGGGCACCGGATGTCCAAAATAAAGTTTTCTCTCTCCTCAACCGGCTATAACTGGGGAGAAATTTTTGTATTTGGCCCTAAAAATAATGCTCCTTTCTTATTTGACATCGAAACTGGAAATCTTTCCTATATGTCCTGAACTCGAGTTTTTCTTTCCTATTTGACACTTCTGTCAGTTTGGGGGGTTAACGGTGTCAAGTCCTATGTGAAAAGTCTGTTTTACCCCTAGAGTTTTTTACTAGTCCTGGCATTCCATGGTTAATATTGCTATCTTTTATGGCATTCCATGGTTAATATTGCTATCTTTTATGAATGTAGCAATATTAACCATGGAATGCCAGGACTAGTAAAAAACTCTAGGGGTAAAACAGACTTTTCACATAGGACTTGACACCGTTAACAACCCAAACTGACGGAAGTGTCAAATAGGAAAGAAAAACTTGAGTTCAGGACATATAGGAAAGATTTTCAGTTTCGATGTCAAATAAGAAAGGAGCATTATTTTTAGGGCCAAATACAAAATTTTCTCATAACTGGGCCGCGGTGTCCTGTGGTCTAATTTCAACGAACCAAAGTGTCTTCTGGCAAAATGCTCTAAAGTGGATGTCCGTCAGCAAAGGACCATCACCTTGGATGTCCAACAAACAATTATCCCAAATAAATATCATGAGAAGTCAAATACTTTCAACTGTGACAAATATATATAAGAAATTATTAATACTTATAGAGTTATGGTATATAATAAGTATCATTAGATTAATTGTTGAATATATTTTTATAATAAACTTATTTGCTAACTTTTTATCAATCTAGTTAAACTTAAAAAATAATCTAAAAGAAATTGAATCGAGGAAGTATATGGATGTCTTAATGTGCGATTGCTACTAAAAATGGTAATGCTCCTGTTTGGTCGTCTGTATATCCGGACTAACCTCGCCTGAGTCACGCCGCTTTGTAATGGACCCTGCCCGCACCGTGCCCCGTATAGTCGTAGCCTCTCTCCCACTCTAGAACGTACCCTGTTGCCCTCATTCTTCACAAAAAAATCACCGCTGCTAGCGTCATGGCAACCCCTCCAGTGCGTCGTAGCCTCCCCTCCCCTCCATGGATCCAGCGGCACCCCTCCTCCACATGCGTCTTCCCTCAAGTCCGGCGGCCTCTGTCACGGTAGGGAGGGGTTGTCGCTAATTTGCCACCGCAAGGCCCCCAGGAGCGTACGAAGCAACTCCTCTTCATGATCTTAGCGTTGAGTTACACACATATTCCCGATATAGGACATACCAAATGACTCAATCGATTGCACACGTAAGTCTCCAACACTTAAGCTAAAACATTAATGACTGTAACATAAAATTAATCAAGAAACTACTACTAACACTATCTTTCTAACTATCTATTGCCCTCAATCTAGGTTATATCTCATTCCACTCTTCTACTCATTAGAAAACACACAGCTCATCTCGGAGAACTTCCAAGGTATACTAACCGTCGCACTCATCAGAGATAGTCTCGGAGGGAGACCTCAACGACCTACAAAACAACTTAACGACAACACCGTGAGTACATTTTGTACTCGCAGGACTTAATTCCAACATATAGATTTTTGGTGGATGCAAAGGGCATTTAGTAGGTATTTGTACATTTGCAGAAAAGCAATGGCGTTCATTAAAAGTATGGCATGCTCATGATCCATTTTAAAGTTTTAACATTAAAGAGATATAGTATCCTAAAGGGTGATCAGCACACATTTGTCCCATTATCATGATGTTCCATCATTACGCTAATATAGGTATAGAAAGTAGGAACAACCGAATGGTTCTGTCCCGAAGGACTTTAGGCTTTCGAACTCTGCAGATGTGTACAACTATACCCACATGGAAAACAGGACTAACCTCCATACACCGGGTCTAGTAGTAAGGGTTGCCTCACGTTCTCCAACCTTTCCCTAATCCAGCCTGAATGTTCGACGAAAGGTTCGGCTAGTGCCCGGTCAATGTCCCAGACATTCCCGACCGACGCCACTCCCTTGCTAGTTTCACGAATAAACCGGTCGCAATTAGTTACTTGGCTTGTTCACCCCATCCACGGCATGTGGTCTGTACGGGTGGTTACTCGGACTCACGTATCCCAATAAACGATCCTTAGCTGCTCCATGAGCTATGTCGTTAGAGGTCCCACACTCACAATGACCTACCCCTCGCACGAGCAAGTCACCAAAGTAGTATCTCAAGATCATAACTTTTAGTGATATTATTCCTTAGCCAGATTAGTGAAGTAAGTCAAGTTGTACCCCTCATTGCTTTTAGTGATTAATTATCCCAATGTAGCATCCTACACGCGTGAGAATGAGTTCCCTTCTCATACTCGACTTCTACCGTTGCTACATAACTAAGCAGTAAGCAATTAAGCGTTTCCATTCCTGTTGTTTAGGTGAAGGGCTTCTAACAGATTAAAGAGTGACTCTAAGCGTAGAGTGAACAAGATTATTATAAAAAACTACATGCGATGCATAACTCATAATGAGACATCATAAGTATCCAAAATAGGGTTTATAGTAGTGGGGTTCCTGCCTGATTGTGTTGTCGTCCTAACTTTTGAAGCTAACGAAGATGACTTGAATAAATACATGATCCTTACTCGAGACGTTCCTGAAAGAATAAGAGAGACATGTTTGAGGAGGTACATCGATGATTGAGATAACGAGAAGGATATGGGTGTATAGGTTAACATTGGGAATTCGGGAAGAGATATCTAACCGTGGCTCCACTATACACTATTTGGTAAAGGATATAGACTAATACGGGTGGCCTCTTGGGTAAGCTTGTTAAACAACCTCACACTCTCTATGTACTATTGGACACTCCATCCTATTTGACGAACACTCTGCTGTGCTGGGTGCCGAGGTGGGCTATTCCTAGGTTCGCACTATTAAGGTTGACGGACGATCCGTGGGGATCATGGGTACTCTGGTAGGTTAAAGTCTTGGCCAATCCTAGGGTTCACTGTCGATATCGGAGGGTCCGATCGGTTGGCGGACACTCCGGTATGAATTGGGTACTCTCGGGTTACTAGATAGCTATTTCTTATAATTCCACGGACACTCCGCCATGAGTGACGGATGCTCTGGTATAGACTGGTTACTCTCAGGTTACTGACTACGAGGCTTTACAACTCAACGGACTCTCTGAAGACTTGTCGGACTCTCCATTGTTCCCACTCCGTATGGGTATGAGTGCTTCTATTGGGTGGTTTACTAAATTAGAAAGTTTTATTGGACGCTCTGCCGCATTTGATGAACACTCCACGAGTTGGGCTACAGAACCTATGGTCTATGTTTTGGGTTAGTTAGATCCTAATTTTGGGTTGTAAGCATCTATGCATGTTCACCAAACTTCTGGGATACTTCTAGGGATATGCTAGGCTAGAGCTAGATGGGTTTTGGGTTATGGCTAACTAGTGCATCTAGTGATTTGGGTCCTATCCCTTCCCATGAACCACTTGAGACTAAGGCTTGAGATTGAGTAAAAAGGGACATAACTCCAAGGTTGATAATCATGAGAGACTAGGATCCTTAATAAGAGGTTGAGCACATCTTGCCTTCCATTCTTGAGGAGAAATACCGTCATCCATGCAAAAATCCATAGAAAGCATGAGCATGACATTGAGAGGGATTTCTTGAGGTTGGTCATGCATAGGGTCTTGATCTTACCTTTGTGATGAATGAGATGTCACTACACTCCATGATCCATACATGCATGAAAGATTGAGATTAGGGTTTGAGAGAGAATCCACACTAAATGAGATGAGAGCCCATGAGCTAACCATGATCATGAGGCGAGGATGAGTTGAGATTGATGAGGTGATGATCTTGGATTGCATGTCTTCACTCCATCTCCTACCTTCATCTCCTATCTCCATTTTCTCTCTCTAGTTCTTCCTTGTTCTTGCTCTTTTAGAGAGAGAGAGGGAGCTGAGAAATGGGAGAATGGGTTGAGTTGGTGCTGCTTCAGCTGAGGTATGGTTCATTGAATTTCATGCATATGACATGTGGGGTCAAGGGTTGAGTTGAGGACAACTCACTCCCCACTCACTCCATGCAGTTTAGACACTAGCGGATGGTCCGATGTTCTGTTGGACGGCCTAGTATTCTCTGTTGGTTGAGAGATGGGTTCAATCACTTGGGACTTGGCATTGGGCCAATTAACCTTATTCTAACGGTCAACAACCTGATCTCCAATGATCTAAACCATCATGTTGCACCTTTTAGATCATGAGTCGCCTCACTAGGTAGAAGGCAACATATTTGTGGTTTTCGGTTGAATCCAAAAGCTTATAGGGCTCATCCAAGAGCTACGTCGGTGATCGAAATTGAGAGCCTAGGTTGTAGCGAATTTGGGTTGTCACAACCCTCCCCTCCTTAGGAAAAGCTCACCCTCGAACTTTCCTAAGGTTCCATTGGGGAGTTACACTTGGATAGACTCTGAGGTTTCTTCCTACAAACAGAGGCTTGCTTCCATTTCCTTAGCGATTACTTCCTCTCGAGGGTCACCAAAAAGGGAGAAGCTCTTCCTTTATCTTCCATTAGATGATCCGATAGCTCGTTGAATGTTCCGGTGATCTTTATAACTTTCATGTGACTTAATCATTGTGCTCACAGACCTAGCAGATACTCCACCAAAATTGACAGACACTCTGTCAGTTCATGGTCATAAAAGTGTTGACAGTAGAGCGGTTAGGGTTTCCTTCTCATTTTTCCATTCTTTCCCCAACCAAGCCGCCGCATTTACTCAGGCCATCGCCTCCACTGCCTTCCATCGATCCTCGTGGCTTCAAGCTTCTTGAGATGGGAAGGTGAGTATTCCTCTTTCCTCGGCCACTTATCCCTTCCCTTTTCCTTAGGAGTTAGGCTAGGGTTTGCTCGATCTAGAGGTGGGATTGCTTCTGTTGAATTCCAGCTTGGTGCAGAGGTAGGGCATGCTTGATTTGCCTGTTGGGTAACCTTCGATTGCTTAGAGCTGCTTAGGGTAGTAGATCTAGAAAGTGTAATGTCTTGTGGTTGCTCAAATCATGCCGAGTCGAAGGTTGACGGACTCTCTGTCGGCCCTAGCGGAATACTCCACCAAAACCTAGGGAGGCTTAGAAATGTCCTGAATATGTCATGCTCCTTCTATGTTGACTTTGATAGGTGGTCCATGACTACCGCGGACTCTTCGCCAATCTTAGCTTGTAGCTTAAGCTCATTTCTACATATTGTCGAGAAATTGACGGGCTCTCCGTCACCGGTGTCAGAGGCTCTGGTATGCTCTAGTTTGTCTTAGGTCCAATGTTTATAATTCAGCAGATAGTCTGATACCCTTGCGGATGCTCTGCCATTCTCTGGGTAGTTGCAAGTCCAGTTCTAGTTGACATTTTTGTCTCCAAACTTTATATGGATCCACAAGGAACATTAGGTGACACTGCATTACTATATTTATTAACTTGATCCATAGTGCTAGTAGATACAATCACATCCTTTATTTTCCTTAGAACTTGTTTAGTCCGATCGTGGTCTTACTTCTTGTTTACACTCATAGATCTGGTTTAGGTCATCGCCCATCAGGTGGGGCTCCCGCCAAGAAGATACCATGCACTGAGGACCAAGGTAGCCGTAGGCCTCTCGCGAGTGGGTGGTGCCACCTAAGAAGAGGAAGACACCACATGCTAGGAGATCCAAGAGGGCCACTTCGCCCGGTATCATTGACGATAATGAATGGGCCATGCTTGAACGGGAAGAGGAGGAACAACCCCTCAGACATGGCAAAGGTCCGGCGAATAGGTCCGAGAGGGAGGACTCCCTGTTCGATGAATTTGAAATGGATTACAGCGAGGATGAATATGAGGAAGAAAGGGTTTGTCTGATTCACTTGGAAACTCGTCCCAAGATGGATTATTCTTGGGAGAACACCAAGAAGTACCAGGAGGCTTGCCAAGAGAAGCACTACCAACGGGACAATGACACCCTATCTGCCTACTTCCACTTAGGTCCAATATCGACTCTTCTAGGGTGAGTTTGTCAGTAGGCCGATGCAAGAGAGCTAGTGGATCAATTGGGCTTATTTGGATGGTTTTCCACGCATCAAGGACTTGGTCCAAAAGTTTCAAGCCATGGGTCTTCGCAAGGTGATGGAATTCAGTCACAATTGGAATGAGTTCGCTATTCAATAGTTCTACGCCACTCTTGAGGTTAACATGGAGGATGAACTTCTAACTTGGATGACTGGCAAGAAAATGTTCACTGCTTCATTCCATGAATTTGCTACTCTTATTGGTCTTGACTATGAAGAGATGAAGACATGAAAGTCTATGGAGGATTTTCCGCCGATGCAAGAACATGAGACCTATATCTTCTAATCAAATGAAAAACATAATCATGGGAGTAGCAAGGACTTCAGAAGGTATCCTTCCCTGATCTTCAGCATGCTGAGACATACCATCATGCCCAAGGTTGGAAATTCTGATGTTGTTCGCATTCCCTATTATGAGGCGATTCAAGCTATCATGTCTAGTGACAAGCTAAACTTTATTGAGTGGATGGATGCTAGGATGGTGGAGGGCAGGCTTGACATAAGAGGTGCCCTAGTCTTCCAGTCGTACATCATGGCACTGATCCATCATAAAACTAGCTTCTTGGGGGTTGATGGCGTGGTGCATAGGCATTTCTGCCTATTTAAGAACAAGAAAGAGGCCTTGGAACAAGAGGACTCACCTCCGCCCTAGGTTCCACCACCGCCTATTGCAACTACAGTTGAAGAGGGTGCTAGTGTGTGGACGCCACTAGAGGATTACTTTGTCCCATACTTTGAGTGCCTTAACCGTTAGTTCTAGGAGTCGATTACTCCACTCTACCAGGGGTTGGATGCGAGGTTTGCCAAGCATGAGCAATTCCTTAAGGACAGCTTTGTTGATCCAATGACTACCATGGTCAATAGTTTGGCTAATCAGGTGGGGAGGATGGCTACCAAAGAAGAGATGGGTCAGCTCCGCTCTAAAATTACTTCGTAGGTCTAGGCTACCGGGCAGCTCAAGCAATCCTTTGACACTCTATACCACCACGTGTACCGCTACTGCCCGAAGCCATTGAATGGCAATGTGATTGGTACACTCCTTTCTTCCTTTCACTTACTTGTATTTCTAGTTGCAACATTTTTATCTGCTTATAAGACTGTTCTCATTTCTGCTGATCATGTAGAGCCTGTCCCACTCTAGATGCGTCCTTTTCTTTCAGCCACTCAGGGAGTTGTTATTCCTCCTACAGGTTCTTCAGGTAGTCTCGTACTTCTATGGTTACACCTTTTGATACCCTTATTTCTGGCTACCATGGTCCTTGACACTGCTCATGTCATGTCTTCATGTAGGTGGACAACCATAATGGTATCTCGAGGAGCCTTCCATCCATCGCCGTACTTGTAGATGCCATCGCTCTAGTAGCCCAGTCGTACTCCACCCGACCAGTGATTGTCTTCATACCTTGCCGTCGTCATGCTCCAAAGTTGGTTTCGCTCTGGTCCATCATGGGAGCATTTATCAGATACTTTGAACTTTGATTTGCTTCACTACCTAGTTGTGTTGGGCGTACTTAGATTGTGATGCACTTGACACTATGATTTGTGCTGTGGGTCATCCATCGAGGTGACGAATTTGATATCCGATTTGAATTTCTTTAGTTGGACACCTAGACTGGTTTAATATCCCATCCTCCTATTGATGCTCGATGATGGTTGCTCTAGTTGGGATTCTTGTATATATGATTATATGTATATGGGAGATAAGGCCTAAATACAGAGAAGATTCTACCAAAACTTCCATCGATCTGGTAATGGTGAGTGAAGGGAACCCGATTGGAAGCTTCAGAGGTTCTAGATAAGGACATGGGGATTATTCTAACATTCTCTACACTTTCCATATGGCACGCTCGGTCTAGAAGGGCGCTTCACCGCAACCTAGTATTCCTAACTTGGGAGAACTATAACTATCCTTCCCAATCCTATACTGAATATTAAATGAGTCCTATATATTTTTAAACAAAATCCTTTGGACCTTTTCCATACATCATAGGGTTTTAAGGGAACAGGGACTAGATTCAACTAGAGGAGAGAGTTCAAATAACTTAGGGTTTACCTAAAGCCTAAAGCAAGATCTTTAAGTCAAAGTCTTAAGTGCATATCAGGTGGGTTGAACAATGCCTTGTATGAGTATTGTAGGTGTAAGTCAATCAACTGCTCTGATACCCCCACCCATCCACGACATGTGGTATGTACGGGTGGTTACTTAGACTCACGTATCCCAATAAACGGTCCTTAGCTACTCCATGAGCTATGTCGTTTGAGATCCCACACTCACAACGACCTACCCCTCGCATGAGCAAGTCACCAAAGTAGTATCTCAAGATTATAGCTTTTAGTGATATTATTCCTTAGCCAGATTAGTGAAATAAGTCAAGTTGTACCCTCATTGCTTTTAGTGATTAATTATCCCAATGTAGCATCCTACATGCGCGAGAATGAGTTCCCTTCTCATACTCGACTTGAACCGTTTCTAGATAGCTAAGCAGTAAGCAATTAAGCGTTTCCATTCCCGTTATTTAGGTGAAGGGCTTCTAACATATTAAAGAGTGACTCTAAGCGTAGAGTGAACAAGATTATTATACAAAACTACATGCGATGCATAACTCATAATGAGACATCATAAGTATCCAAAATAGGGTTTATAGTAGTGGGGTGCCTGCCTGATTGTGTTGTCGTCCTAACTTTCGAAGCTGACGATGACAACTTGAATAAATACATGATCCTTACTTGAGACATTCCTGAAAGAATAAGAGAGATACGTCTGAGGAGGTACATCGATGATTGAGATAACGAGAAGGATATGGGTGTATAGGTTAACATTGGGAACTCGGGAAGATATATCTAACCATGGCTCCACTATGCACTATTTGGCAAAGGATATAGACTAATACGGGTGGCCTCTTGTATAAGCTTGTTAAACAACCTCACACTCTCTATGTACTATCAAACACTCAATCCTATTCGACGGACACTCCGCCGTGCTAGGTGTCGAGGTGGGCTATTCCTAGGTTGGCTTTATTAAGGTTGACAGACGATCCATGGGGATCACAGGTACTCTGGCAGGTTCAAGTCTTGGCTAATCCTAGGGTTCACTGTCAATATTGGAGGGTCCAATCGGTTGGCAAACACTCTGGTACGAACTGGGTACTCTCGGGTTACTAGATAGCTATTTCTTATAATTCCACGAATGCTCCGCCATGAGTGATGGACGCTCCAGTATAGACTGGTTACTCTCGGGTTACTGACTACGAGGCTTCACAACTCAACGGACTCTCTAAAGACTTGTCGGACTCTCCGTTGTTCCCACTCTGTATGGGTATGAGTGCTTCTATTGGGTGGTTTACTAAATTAGAAAGATTTATCGAACACTCCGCCGCATTTGATGAACACTCCACGAGTTGGGCTACAGAACCTATGGTCTATGTTTTGGGTTACTTAGATCCTAATTTGGGGTTGTAAGCATCTATGCATGTGCACCAAACTTCAGGGATACTTCTAGGGATATGCTAGGCTAGAGCTAGATGGGTTTTGGGTTATGGCTAACTAGTGCATCTAGTGATTTGAGTACTATCCCTTCCCATGAACCACTTGAGACTAAGGCTTGAGATTGAGTAAAAAGGGACATAACTCCAAGGTTGATAATCATGAGAGACTAGGATCCTTAATAAGAGGTTGAGCACATCTTTCCTTCCA
Source organism: Miscanthus floridulus (assembly GCF_019320115.1). Taxonomy (NCBI): domain Eukaryota; kingdom Viridiplantae; phylum Streptophyta; class Magnoliopsida; order Poales; family Poaceae; genus Miscanthus; species Miscanthus floridulus. Next base: position 32,119 of record NW_027097077.1, on the reverse strand, counting down.
TTCTTGAGGAGAAATACCATCATCCATGCAAAAATCCATAGAAAGCATTGAAGGGACCATGACGCCTAAGAGGGGGTGAATTAGGCAACATAAAATTCTAACTCTAAACTATGGCCTCTTTTTCTAAACTTAGCAAAACATATGCAAAAGATAAACTATCTAAATGTGCAACTACGGTTTTGCTAGTGTGTTGCTATCTCTACCGCAAAAGGAGTAATTCAAACAATGTAAATGCGGAAGCTAAAGAGCAAGGTAGAGATATGCAAACTCCCATCGATGACTCCAGTATTTTTACCGAGGTATCGAGAAGCGCGCAAGCTTCCCCCTAGTCCTCGTTGGAGCCCCTCACAAGGAATTCCTCGCAAGGGCCAAGCTCTCGGTCGGGTAACTTCGTGGATAGCCTCGGGCCTTCCCCATGCGCAAGTGGGTCTCCGATGTGCCTTCCAGCAAGCCTCTCCTGGATGCTCCCCGCCATCTTCACTATCAAGCTTCCGGCCGAAACACCGTGGGTCTTGTTCCCTCTGGTACACGGTGGCGGCCACACCGCAAATACGGTTGGTGTGATCTCGCAAGACTAAAAGCCCCTCCAATGTACAACAATGGTGCTCACAAGCATCGAGTGGTAAGAGGTATGCAAACCTCACTAAACACTAGGCCTAAACCTAGAGCAAGCGCATAAGCGGTGGTCTAATCAACCTAAGTACTTCGCAAAGCACCTACGCTAATCACCTAATGAATCACTAAGCACTATGCAAGTGGAGATCACTAAAATAGTGTATCAACACCCTTGGTACGTTTCCTCAGCTCCACACAACTCAAATGGCCGGTTGGGGGTCTATTTATAAGTCCCATTGAGAAAGTAGCCATTGGGGATGAAATCCCGCTTTTCTACTAATGATCGGACTCTGACCAGCGTCCGGTCAGCACTGACCGGACACGTCCAATCACGAAAACAGCTCTCTGAAACTTTACTGATGTTGACCAAACTCTGGCACTCAGCGTCCTATGCAGCGTTTGGTGCAACGTCCTGTGCATCAGAGCGTCCGGTGTAGCGTCCTGTGCAGCATCTGGTGCAGCATCCGGTCACTGCTGTTGACTCTGCTATTGCCGAGCCTCTTGATCGGAGCATCTGGTGCAGCGTCTGGTGCAGCATCCGGTGCATCGGAGCGTCCTGTGCAGCGTCCTGTCACCTCTGTGAGCTCATTTCTTCGCGATCTTGTGTCCGGCTTGGTTCCTATCTTCGTGCTTGGACTTTGCTTGATATCTTGGGTCTTCTCTTATGCTTCTAAGGTCTTGCTTATGGTGTTAATCATCGGATCATCATGTCGCCTTCATCCAAGTCATGTCTTGCATCCTATTGAACTATGAAATAATCACTTGCAAATTCATTAGTCCAATTTGGTTGTGTTGGTCGTCAAACACCAAAATCCAAAGTAAATGAGCCTAGGGTCCATTTTCCTTACAATCTCCCCCTTTTTGGTGATTGATGACAACATGACCAAAGCAAGCAAATAATAGAATTTTGAAATTTAAAAACTACCTACTTGCTAGGATGCAATGCAAGGGGCAAGATTATATGATGCTGAAAGATACTTCTTGTAAAACTAAGGAATATCACATAAAAACTTATCTTGCCCTTGCAAATATCCCCATGTGGCATTATCGATTTAAGCCTTGCTTTCTATAAATTCTCCCCATTCCATAGGCAATCCATAATCCACTCTCCTCCCTTTCTCGGACCATTGCCACTTGTAGACCATTATAGTCTAGCTTTTGGTCCTACAAATTAATACTTTCTTTTGGTCCTAAAAATTCTCCTCCTTTGGAATCAAACACCGAAAAGGAAGACATTAGTAGCACAAGGGAGGGTCAAACTTTATGATCCTTTGTGTGTAGAGTGGAATAGGTCACAAAATTTGACTCTCACATTATATAGAATAAGCTCCCCCTAAATATATGCATACATATGGTAGAAGGCAAAGCATATGCATAATTGGCAAAATATTGCTCAAGGGAATTTAATCTATATAATGCAGGGAGAAAGCATATAAATATCAAAATGAAATCAACATGATGATATTGGTTTAGAAATACCACATGTGGAACCTAATTTGATTTCTACCACTTGCAATAGGTGGTGGATACTTGAAGTATGATGCTTAACTCCGGGGACTCCATTTTCCTTGCAATGAGACTACTACACATATGATAAGCTTGAAAAGGTGTTAGTCTCAAGGCATCCAACTTGTAGAGTAACCTCCCCCTAAATTTGTGCACACAAGTGTGGAATACTTGTAAGAATCATGCACATTGATTTTAGAATCAAAATACCACTTGAAAGATGACATCACATGAATATGAGAGTCATTTTCAAAGATGATATTCGGGAGAGATTATCTACAATTTGGACAATGGCACATATTAGATGAACAATTGTAAGACAAGCTATGTGCCGTGCTCCTAAACAATTTTAAACCATGTAGGTTTGCTCCAAGGGTTAAGGATGAAATAGCAAGCCTACCATAAGATATACCTAGTATATGCATGACAAAAGATATAAGCATGCAAATGCAAACCTAGGCATGAAAAACAACTAGATGCTTAAGGATACCAATTTGTAAGAAATACTACTTAAAGGAAGTACCAATTGAGAGTAATGACATCTAGTTACCTAACATGGGAAGGGGAATATGGGTCCATAGTATTCACTAACCCACTTGGCAATGATTTTGTCCATCATGATGCACCCCATGAAATGCACCCATACTTTGCCAAGTCTCCAAATTCCCCAAAGTCCATTGGATTTCTCACTTCCCTTTCGGGATCCAAACCTTCTTGGTGCTCCTCATGTTGGAAATGATCTCCTTTGGCACCCAAAAGCGTTTGACCCCATTGTTGGCTTGCTTGTTCACCTTGATGGCCACCACCTTATCATTTTTCTTCTTCTTCAAGAGATAAGGTGTGGAGGCCTTCTTGTCCACCTTATTGGTGTAGGTGTTGGAGAGCTTGCTTGTTTGCTTCTTCTCTTTCTTCTTTGCTCCTCCCCCATTCTTCACCTTGCACTCATAGGACTTGTGACCTTCCTTGTGGCACACGTAACAAACCATGGTTTGTCCTTCATCAAGCGTCTTCACTCCCTTTACGGTGTTATGTTGATAAAGTTGGGTTTGCTTTGCCTTGCCTTTCACTTGAGTCAAGTCCTTGGTGAGGCGAGCTACTTCTTGCTTGAGTTGCTCATTCTCCTTTGCAACCTCTTGTGTGCATGTATCTACAATAACTTTCTCAACACAAACTTGGTTACACAAAGGTGAGTCTAAACATAAATCATTACAAGAAGTAGAGGCATCCTTTTTAGACATGTTAAATGTAACACCTCTGGTGTTTTGACCTAGCACTAAAACTTGACATGTCATCATATGCATTGCAAAGCATTCATAAAGTAGAAAATTTTGAATGCATTCACTAAATAAGCTTTATTTCATAAGTTGTTATTTTATGTGTGATATGATTCAAACTCTAAATAAAGATCATGACCACAAGGGTCAAATTTCATGTGATCATGTGAGGCCATGTGTCATTTGACTCAAATAACCCTAATGGGCCATGTTGCTAGTCAAAAATCAAAGTTAAAGTAAAAAGGTAAACAAATCAAATTTGAATTCAAATTCAAATCATAAAGGTCCTTTTTGCCCCTTTTGTCCAATTCAAAATCCATTTGGAATTTGGGGTTGTGACAAAAAGCAAAGTTGAAGCTTATTTTCTAAGGATCAACTTTGGTATTCAAAGTTTTTCAAGTTTACATATAAAATTTAGAGTAATTTTGAAATGATTCAAATGCTCAAATGCACCCCAAATTCAAATTTCAAAATGGAGGCAGAATTTGAAAATGTTCCTTGAAGCAAAGTTGTAGAGTTTGAAAAGTTGAGCAACTTTCATTTTTGGAGATTTTCAACTTCTTTAGAAAATTTGTGGGTAATTTGCAAAATTAACGCAATGGCAATTCTATAAATACTTCAAAAGTCAAAACCAGCCGAGCGCCACCTCCCTGCTTGCCGTCGGCGCCACGCAGCTGCCGCCGCCGATCGATTTTCGCCACTTTCTCACGCGGTGACACGCAGCAAGCTCCGTGGTGAGCTCGTGCGTGAGCTGTCGACGCCAGGCGCGTTCTTCCCGGCTATAAATAGGAACACCGCCGCCGTCGCTCTCTATTTTCCCCTCTACTCTGTTCCGCCATCGTACAGCTCCACCGCTCGCCGTAGCCACCGTCGAACCGCGTCTGTCGTGCCTAGCTATGCCAGCGTGATCGCCTCGACCTTGCGCTCCTCTTCGGCTTGCTCGCGTCGCTTGTGTTGGCCGGAATCGCCCGGCGCAACGCGTTCTTCCCCGAGACCGGCCGGAGCTCCGCCACCATCGACCTCGCCGTGGCCAGGACGTTCCAGCCCATCTCCGTCTTCACCAAGCACACCGGCGTGATCGTGGTAAGCTCCTGAGCGTGATGCTCACTCCACTTTAGCCTCTACCACACCATGGTTGGGATTGTGCCGTGCATCATCGTGCCCACGCCGCCATGGCCGGCATGGAGCTCCCTCCGGTGCGCCTGCTGCCGTTTTAAGGGCTGGGATAGATTCGCGGGATGTTATAGATCATGTAGGTGCGGTCTGCCTCGCCGGAGCGTCGCCGTCGGCGTGTTTTGGCCGACTAGTGATGGCAGCGCCGCCGTGCTCTGTGTCTGTGTCACAGACGATCGGGGCCTGGCTGTCAGTGAGAGAGAGAGTGAGAATAGTGAGATTTGGTTATTTCTGAATTTTGAATAGTGCTAAAACTTTGGGAATTTGTAGGAAAATAATCATAGCTCCAAAAATTCTGAAAATTTGTGTGTAGCTTCTGTACATGTTCTAGTATGATTTAAAAATATGAAACTTGAAATTTGAATAAATTTTTAATGTTCAAAAATTCAGTCCATTAATTGATAAATGCAATTTCCATGATTTTTGTAGGCCACTGTATAATTCCAAAAATTATGAAATTTGTTTTGGTACACTAATTTGTCATGAGGAAGCTTACATAAAGTTTTGAGATCATTTGGAACAAGTTCATTTTTGGGCTTATTTCCAAATTAATTCAAAAATAAATAAAAGCAAACCCTAAGTGTTTGATCTTATTTTGATCATGTTTTGTGACTAGTAGGGTTTCAAGATCAGTTTGGTCAAGTCACATGTGTGGTCCTTGATGGTAGAATTGCAAGTTGGTTTTGTTGGCTTGCAACTGTACCGTGAAAAACAGTTGTATTCGAGGTGTTATTATATTTCGTGTACCATGACAACATCATGTTTACATTATCATCTTGTTAAAGCATATGTTATCATTTCGTGTAGAATCCAAGAGCGAAACGATTCTAGTTGAGCAAGTTCTAGAAGAATCCCTGGTTGTCACGGGATTTGATAATTGTGGTACTGATCCAGAACCTGAGATCATCAACGAAGGCAAGCCCCGGTTTATGCATTAAACCATTACCTTATTTACTTTGAAAAGTTTATCACCTATGTTACTTATTGCATTAAGTTGCTTAATTCAAATGTTACCTACTTGATGCATTGCCTACCTTGTTAATTGTTTACCATGCTTGAAGATGATTTCATTTACAAAGGCGTAGAATGCTTAGTATGCTTTATGGTAGGTTTTCAAAGTAAAAGTTTCGATACAATCAAAGATGGCATACTGGCCAAAGAAAGAAAGAAGATAGAATGAACTAGAGACTAGTCGGGTGACTTATCTTGAATGTTGTGTAATGTTGCCGACTATGTCGCTTAAAGGCCACTCATTGTGGATCTTCTGGACGAGACACTTTGTAGTACTGGTCACATACTCCGGTAAGCCTACTTCGGCTAATCCGATACTAAGACGAATGCCCACGCACTGGGAGTGGAGAGATGGCGGGAGTAGCGTGTACCCTCATGGCTGGAATGTGGCCGGATTTGAGGTGTGCTATGCTCTCGGGTGGCATGGAGATGGCTTAGTATAGGAGGATCTGGTAGCGAGGTTGATATATGCACGATTAAGTTCTACATATGTCGTGTGATAAGGAATCCCCAGCTAGGACTTGAATCAATTCGAATTGCCGGTGCTCCACGGATATGGAGACTTGATTCATTACAGAAGCAATGCAGGACTGGTGAATTACTAAAACATGAGAAAAGAATGGAATGAGAAGGATTGGAACATGGGATATGAACACTTAGTTGAGATAATGAACTAAGAATACTTAGGGGTAAAACTTGAAAATAGAATCAAGAATAGTAAGCTTTTGGCAAAGAACTTTTGAATCTTGCTACACCCTTACCTTGCCCCAACACCTGCATCCTTAAAGTATTCCACCCCTTTTTCATCAGGTCAGTCTTGTTGAGTACTTTTGTACTTAGGGTTTGTTAACCCTTGTTGCAGGTGAGTCGCATGCGTAGGCTTGTTTTGGTCCCTGCTGCATGTCTGTGTTTGAAGTCAATGATGATGAGGAATGATGAATGGCCTTTGGACAAGGCACTAGTTTGTATGATAAATAATGTTAATGTAATATTATCCTGCTACTATGGTTGTATGACACTTATGGTATTGTAAGTTTGAAAACAACTGGTTTGTAAACTATGTTATCTTAAGACTTTCACTATCTTTTACTCTGATGTATATATTTGAATAAACTGTTGTAATCTACAATGTCTGTGATTGGGATCCTATTCGAAAAAGAATCGTGGATGATTCGGGTTTCCTGAGGACACCTGACAGACCTGTTAAGTTGTTGGGAACTCATGTACGCTATCAAAGGTCTATTGAGACAACAATAGATGCACGTGGGCCTGATTTCTTAGGGGATTCTGCCACAGCTGGTATCAGAGAAGTTCCAATCTAAGATCATTGTAGGTTACTTTGGAAAACCTTCAAATTGGTTTGGATCAAAGAAAGTAAACTTGATATTTTAAAGTTCAAATTTCTTTCTTCTTACCTTTGATCTAGACTCAATCCTATCTTATTTGAAAGTTCATGGCGGATAATATGATTAGGTTTGTCCTATGTATTAAAAATCTAGTACTTATGATTATATAAATCTTTTGTACCTAGATTCATAAGATCGATTCATGCATCATGCTTGAACACCTTGCATAATAATTCCCCTTAAGAAGTGGTTGGGTAAGTAATGTCAATCCCATTCTTGCTAACCTCCATTATCCTCAAGCTATTCTTATAGTCCTACCCTAAATTCTATGGGCTATGGCAAAGACCAAGGTAACCGCACGCAAGTCCACCGGACCTCATGGAGTCCCTCATCACCAGTTGGCACCATGAAACCATGAGCTTGGTGAAGGAAGTTCCAAGAAACTAGGAGATGAAGGATCTTCAAGCAATCCCGCCAACATCGAGAACCTTAACAAGGAGCTCAACACTCTTCATCGAGCTCATGCCAAAGATCAAGAAGAGCTAGTGGAAATGCAAAGGGGCATCACCATGACCATGGAGCTGCGGAATGAAGCCTAGACACGAGAGGATGCGGCCAATGAACGCGTCCATGAGTTGGAGTTTTACGTAGAAGACCTAGAGATAGACAATGCCATTCTTCATGAGAATGTCCACATGTTGTATGCTCAACTTCATCCTCCTCATGGGGATGGTGAAGTTACAGATGAAGAAATGATTATAGATCTAGGAGAAGTCGAGAATGAAGAAGAGGAGGAGGATCCTGAGGAGTTAGTGTACTTCTCAGATGAAGATGAGGTTTCATCCGGTATGGGCACGGACGTCGATGACTGAGAGCTCAGAGTAGTAATAGTTACTTTACTGCTTTCCTAGTAAACCAGGGTTGTCTTATGGGATACAAGACATGTAATTTAAATAAGTAACCCTTTGTAGCATGAAACCTTTTAAATGCTTTCAATAAAGAATAATGTAAGTAAACGTGTTTCTCTAACAGATGCCTCGTCCTATCACCCGAGCTGGTGCTAGTGGCTCGCATGATGATGATGAGTACCCAAATCCTCCACTAATGCCTTCGACTATGGCAGATGCCATAGCCGCACTCATCAATGCAACGGCAGAGAATGCTAGGTTGTTAAGGGAATTGGCACAGAACCAACAGGCACCATACCCTAATCATGGCCGTCGTAATAATGGAAATGATGAGTCAACCTATGTTGATTTTACTGACACACGTCCACCTATGTTCTCTAAGGCAGAAGAGCCTTTAGAAGCTAATGATTGGCTTAGGACAATAGAGCAAAAGTTTAAGCTGATTCACTGTACCGAGATTCAGAAACCAAGGTTTGTGGCACAGCAACTCCAAGGAGCTGCTGGTGCCTGGTGGGCAAATTTGGTAGCAGTATAGCTCGCTGGTCACCAAATCACCTGGAGGGAGTTTAAGGATGCCTTCAGGGCATACTATATTCCAGATGGTGTAATAACCATGAAGTTAGAAGAGTTCTTGGCTCTTAAGCAAGGGGAGCACCCGGTGATGCACTATGTTGGGCGCTTCAATCACCTATCGCAGTATGCTATAGAGTATGTGAATACTGATAGGAAGAAGAAGAATCATTTTCTTAGAGGCCTTAACACTAAACTTCAGACCATGATGGCAACTTGTGGTAACGCAACTTATCATGAGACAATCAACATTGCTATCGCTTCGGAGGAGAATTACCGCCGACACAAGGAGGCGAAGAAAAAGAAAATATCTGCTTCTGGATCGTCGAGTGGAAAGTGTCAAAAGATAGTCTACCATCCTCAGAATCATGGCCGTACACCATTTCACCCACAACAAGGCCAAGGCAGGCAGCAAATCTTTATTCGCCCTGTAACTAATACGCCTTATCCTCATCAGGCACCGCAGCAGCAAAATAATACAAATAATGCAAACCGCATTGCTACTCCCTAGAATCACAATTATCCATGCTATAATTGTGGTAAACCCGGGCACTTTTCCCGAGAATGTCCATATCCCAGGAAGAATAATCCTGATGCACCCAAAGCCCCTATTACTCAAGCTCAGAATCAGTACAAGGGCAATGCTCAGAATAGTCAGAAGGGTCAGGCTAAGAAGAAAACTAGAAGGGTCTTCTATACTCAGATGGAATCTATTCCAGAAGGAGAACCAGTAATGATGGGTATGTTTCCCATTGCTAAGCATCCTGTAATTACCTTATTTGATTCTGGTGCATCCCATACATTCATCAATCATACATTTGTTGTGAAGCATGGGATAGCTATTGGGGAAACAAAAGAACCATATCATATACAGTCGCCCGGGGGACGAATCTGTACTAGGGAGGTAGTTCAGCATGTACCTATTGATTTGGGAGGTTATGAGTTCCCTACCAATATGCTGATATTAAAGGATCAAGATATAGATGTGATCCTTGGTATGAACTGGTTAACCCAACATGGGGCTATCATAGATGTCCTACGTAGAACCATAAGGGTAAATGCACCTGGCAGCAAAACCCAACTTCTCATCCAACTTCCCTTTCCTAAGAGTACAGTGGAAACAGTCTATGCAACTATTGTTGAAGAAGCCGAGAAAATTTTAGTGGTATGTGAGTTTACGGATGTCTTTCCTGATGATCTACCTGGTCTGCCACTAGACCGAGATGTAGAGTTTAGAATTGATCTGAAACCAGGAACAGCACCAATGTCCAGAAGAGCATATAGGATGCCATCCAAAGAACTAGCAGAATTAAAAATGCAACTACAAGAGTTGTTAGACAAGGGTTTCATTCAACCCAGTTCATCACCTTGGGGATGCCCTGCTATCTTCATGAAGAAGAAGGACCAAACCTTAAGGTTATGTGTTGACTATCGGCCATTAAATGAAGTCACCATAAAGAACAAATACCCCTTACCCTGAATTGATTTGCTTTTTGATCAACTTGTGGGAGCTAAGGTGTTCTCAAAGATAGACTTGAGATCAAGCTATCACCAGATTAAGATCAGACGAGAAGATGTGCCGAAGACAGCGTTTACCACCCGATATGGTCTATATAAGTATCTAGTCATGTCTTTTGGGTTGACCAATGCCCCGGCTCATTTCATGTACCTGATGAACTTAGTTTTCATGCCCGAGTTGGATAAGTCTGTAGTGGTGTTCATTGATGACATTCTTATCTATTCTAAAAGCAAAGAGGAACATGTGAAACATCTCCGTATTGTTCTACAAAGATTAAGAGATCACCAACTATATGCCAAATTCAGTAAATGTGCATTTTGGTTGGAGGAAGTACAATTTCTGGGTCATGTGTTATCTGCTGGTGGTATAGCTGTTGATCCGAGCAAGGTAAAAGAAGTCCTTAACTAGAAAGCACCTACCACTATTCATCAAGTTCATAGTTTTCTAGGGTTGGTAGGGTATTATCGTCGGTTTATCCCTGACTTCTCCAGAATTGCGAAGCCAATTACTGGACTGCTGAAAAATCAAACTAAGTTTGTATGGTCAACAGAATGTGAGAAGGCCTTTCAGACATTGAAGAAGTTGCTGACAACTGCACCAGTATTAGCACAACCTGATATCGAGAGGCCGTTTGATATCTATTGTGATGCATCTAGAATTGGTATTGGCTATGTTCTTATGCAAGAAGGCAGAGTCATAGCGTACGCTTCCAGACAACTCAAGAAGCATAAAGAACATTATCCCACCCATGACCTTGAATTAGCCGCTGTTGTTCATGCACTTAAGGTTTGGCAACATTATTTATTGGGCAATATTTGTCATATCTATACAGATCACAAAAGTTTGAAATACATCTTCACTCAGTCAGAGTTGAATATGAGGCAAAGAAGATGGTTGGAACTTATCAAAGATTATGACTTAGAAGTGCATTATCATCCGGGCAAAGCTAATGTGGTTGCCGATGCCCTGAGTCGCAAGAGTCATTGCCATTGTCTGACTGTGAAACCTATGCAACGAACATTGTGTCAAGAGATGGAGCATCTAAATTTACAAATCATAGAACAAGGTTCCCTGTCCAATATTGTAGTTGAGTCCACTATCAAAGATCAGATTATTGCTGCTCAATAGAAAAGTAAGGGCATAGCCCATATCAAGGATAAAGTCAGATCTAGAAGACCAACATGTTTCAAGATTGATGAATCAGATGTCGTATGGTTCAAGGATAGATTGGTAGTTCCAATCATTCATCCAGGTAGCAACAAAATGTATCATGATCTGAGAAAGAGATATTGGTGGACCAAAATGAAAATAGAAATAGCTCAATATGTGGCCAAATGTGATATTTGTCAGAGAGTCAAAGCGGTTCATATGAAGGCTGCAGGTCCATTACATTCATTGCCAGTTCCATCTTGGAAGTGGGAAGACATCTGTATGGACTTCATCGTAGGATTGCCTCGGACATCTATAGGCTACAATTCAATATGGGTTATTGTTGATCGCCTAACCAAGATAGCTCACTTCCTACCAGTTAGAGATAAATATCGAGTGGAATAGTATGCAAAGCTTTATCTTGATAGAATCTTTAGTCTGCATGGGGTACCCAAGACCATTGTCTCTGACAGAGGGTCATTGTTCATATCCATGTTTTGGAAAAGTCTACATGAGTCTTTGGGAACTAAACTTATCCATAGTTCTGCTTATGATCCACAAACAGATGGACAGACTGAAAGGGTAAATCAAATTCTTAAAGATATGTTAAGAGCATCTGTCCTTTCCTATGGTGCTAAATGGGATGAATGTCTTCCCTTAGCTGAATTCTCATATAACAATAGCCATCAAGAGAGCATTAAAATGGCACCATTCGAAGCATTGTATGGCCGTAGATGTTAGACACTTTTAAATTGGTCAGAAGCTGGAGAACATTGGTTCTTTGGACCGGATGTGGTCAAGGAAGCTGAAGAGAAAGTTAAACTCATACAAGCTAATATGAAGGTAGCTCAATCCCGACAGAAAAGCTATGCTAATAAAAGGAGACGACCGCTAGAATTCAAAGTGGGAGATCATGTCTACCTCAAGGTATCACCGATGAAAGGAGTTCATCATTTTGGGATTCGGGGAAAGTTGGCGCCCCGTTATGTCGGTCCTTTTCAAATCCAACAACGATGTGGACCGGTTGCCTATCGCGTCAAGCTACCAGATCAGATGTCAGCTGTGCATGATATCTTCCATGTATCTCAGTTAAAGAAGTGTCTCCACGTACTTGACCAAGTGATCGACTTTGGTGATGTAGAACTAGAACCTGACTTGACTTATGCCAAGTACCCCATTAGAGTCTTAGATCAAAAAGATCGAGTCACTCGAAGACGTACAATCAAGTTCTACAAAGTACAATGGAATCAATACACTCAAGATGAAGCTACTTGGGAGTCCAAGGATTACTTAGAAGAAAACTTTCCTGACTTCTTCGCTTCTATCTAGTTGCAATACCTTGTCTATATTGTAACTTGTCTCATTTGTCAACAGAATGGAAAACCCCTCACTAGCCTTTTGAATAAAGTTATGATGTGTTAGCTTGACACATTTCCTTTTCCATTACTTAGCCATAGGTTTTAAATCTCGGGACAAGATTTCTTTAAGGGGGAAGGGTTGTAACACCTCTAGTGTTTTGACCTAGCACTAAAACTTGACATGTCATCATATGCATTGCAAAGCTTCATAAAGTAGAAAATTTTGAATGCATTCACTAAATAAGCTTTATTTCATAAGTTGTTATTTTATGTGTGATATGATTCAAACTCTAAATAAAGATCATGACCACAAGGGTCAAATTTCATGTGATCATGTGAGGCCATGTGTCATTTGACTCAAATAACCCTAATGGGCCATGTTGCTGGTCAAAAATCAAAGTTAAAGTAAAAAGGTAAACAAATCAAATTTGAATTCAAATTCAAATCATAAAGGTCCTTTTTGCCCCTTTTGTCTAATTCAAAATCCATTTGGAATTTGGGGTTGTGACAAAAAGCAAAGTTGAAGCTTATTTTCTAAGGATCAACTTTGGTATTCAAAGTTTTTCAAGTTTACATATAAAATTTGGAGTAATTTTGAAATGATTCAAATGCTCAAATGCACCCCAAATTCAAATTTCAAAATGGAGGCAGAATTTGAAAATGTTCCTTGAAGCAAAGTTGTAGAGTTTGAAAAGTTGAGCAACTTTCATTTTTGGAGATTTTCAGCTTCTTAAGAAAATTTGTGAGTAATTTGCAAAATTAATGCAATGGCAATTCTGTAAATACTTCAAAAGTCAAAACTAGCCGAGCGCCACCTCCCTGCTTGCCGCCACCGATCGATTTTCGCCACTTTCTCACATGGTGACATGCAGCAAGCTCCGTGGCGAGCTCATGCGTGAGCTGTCGACGCCAGGCGCATTCTTCCCGGCTATAAATAGGAACACCGCCGCCATCGCTCTCCGTTTTCCCTTCTGCTCTGCTCCGCCGCTCGCCGTAGCCACCGTCGAACTGCGTCCGTCGTGCCTAGCTACGCCAGCATGATCGCCTCGACCTTGCGCTCCTTTTCGGCTTGCTCGCATCGCTTGTGTTGGCCGGAATCACCCGGCGCAACGCGTTCTTCCCCGAGACCGGCCGGAGCTCCGCCACCATCGACCTCGCCATGGCCAGGACGTTCCAGCCCGTCTCTGTCTTCACCAAGCACACCGGCGTGATCGTGGTGAGCTCCTGAGTGTGATGCTCGCTCCACTTTAGCCTCTACCGCACCGTGGTTGGGATTATGCTGTGCGCCGTCGTGCCCACGCTGTCATGGCCGGCGTGGAGCTCCCTCCGGTGCGCCTGCTACCGTTTTGAGGGCTAGGATAGATTCACAGGACGTTGTAGATCATGTAGGTGCGGTCTGCCTCGTCGGAGCATCGCCGTCGGCGTGTTTTAGCCGACCAGTGATGGCAGCGCCGCCGTGCTCTGTGTCTATGTCATTGACGAGCGGGGCCTGACTGTCAGGGAGAGAGAGAGTGAGAATAGTGAGATTTGGTTATTTCTGAATTTTGAATAGTGCTAAAACTTTGGGAATTTGTAGGAAACTAATCATAGCTCCAAAAATTCTGAAAATTTGTGTGTAGCTTCTGTACATGTTCTAGTATGATTTAAAAATATGAAACTTGAAATTTGAATAAAATTTTAATGTTCAAAAATTCAGTCCATTAATTGATAAATGCAATTTCCATGATTTTTGTAGGCCACTATATAATTCCAAAAATTATGAAATTTGTTTTGGTACACTAATTTGTCATGAGGAAGCTTACATAAAATTTTAAGGTCATGTGGAACAAGTTCATTTTTGGGCTTATTTCCAAATTAATTCAAAAATAAATAAAAGCAAACCCTAAGTGTTTGATGAGTGTTTGATCTTGTTTTGATAATGTTTTGTGACTAGTAGGGTTTCAAGATCAGTTTGGTCAAGTCACATGTGTGGTCCTTGATGGTAGAATTGCAAGTTGGTTTTATTGGCTTGCAACTGTACCGTGAAAAAACAGTTGTATTCGAGGTGTTGTTATATTTCATGTACCATGACAGCATCATGTTTACATTATCATCATGTTAAAGCACATGTTATCATTTTGTGTAGAATCTGAGAGCGAAACGATTCTAGTTAAGCAAGTTCTGGAAGAATCCCCGGTTGTCACGGGATTCAAAAATTGTGGTACTAATCCGGAACCTGAGATCGTCAACGAAGGCAAGTCCCGGTTTATGCATTAAACCATTACCTTGTTTACTTTGAAAAGTTTATCACCTATGTTACTTATTGCATTAAGTTGCTTAATTCAAATGTTACCTACTTGATGCATTGCCTACTTTGTTAATTGTTTACCATCCTTGAAGATGATTTCATTTACAAAGGCATAGAATGCTTAGTATGCTTTATGGTAGGTTTTCAAAGTAAAAGTTTCGATACAATCAAAGATGGCACACTGGCCAAAGAAAGAAAGAAGATAGAATGAACTAGAGACTAGTCGGGTGACTTATCTTGAATGTTGGGTAATGTTGCTGACTATGTCGCTTAAATACCACTCATTGTGGATCTTCTGGACGAGACACTTTGTAGTACTGGTCACATACTCCGGTAAGCCTACTTTGGCTAATCCAATACTAAGACGAATGCCCACGCACTAGGAGTGGAGAGATGGCGGGAGTAGCGTGTACCCTCGTGGCTAGAATGTGGCCAGATTTGAGGCATGCTGTGCTCTCGGGTGGCGTGGAGACGGCTTAGTATAGGAGGATCTAGTAGCGAGGTTGATATATGCAAGATTAAGTTCTACATATGTCGTGTGATAAGAAATCCCTAGCTGGGACTTGAATCAATTCAAATTGCCGGTGCTCTGCGGATATGGAGACTCAATTCATTACAGAAGCAATGCAGGACTGGTGAATTACTAAAACATGAGAAAAGAATGGAATAAGAAGGATTGGAACATGGGATATGAACACTTAGTTGAGATAATGAACTAAGAATACTTAGGGGTAAAACTTGAAAATAGAATCAAGAATAGTAAGTTTTTGCAAAGAACTTTTGAATCTTGCTACACCCTTACCTTGCCCCAACTCCTGCATCCTTAAAGTATTCCACCCCTTTTTCATCGGGTCAGTCTTGTTGAGTACTTTTGTACTCAGGGTTTGTTAACCCTTGTTGCAGGTGAGTCGCATGCACAGGCTTGTTTTGGTCCCTGTTGCATGTCTGTGTTTGAAGTCAATGACGATGAGGAATGATGAATGGCCTTTGGACAAGGCACTAGTTTGTATGATAAATAATGTTAATGTAATATTATCCCGCTACTATGGTTGTATGACACTTATGGTATTGTAAGTTTGAAAACAACTAGTTTGTAAACTATGTTATCTTAAGACTTCCGCTATCTTTTACTCTGATGTATATATTTGAATAAACTGTTGTAATCTGCAATGTCTGTGATTGGGATCCCGTTCGAAAAAGAATCATGGATGATTCAGGTTTCCCGAGGACACCCGACAGACCTGTTAAGTTGTTGGGAACTCATGTACGCTATCAAAGGTCTGTTAAGACAACGATAGATGCACGTGGGCCCAATTTCTTAG
>NW_027097077.1:0-11581 GCF_019320115.1 Miscanthus floridulus | reverse complement strand
TCATCGGCTGTCAGCATATACAGTAACTTTCCTCCTGCCAATTAGCCCACTCTGATCATTTTGACACATGCAAAAAATGGTGTCAACACCTACATACGAAGCCTTCATACCTTCTGTCAATCAGAGCAATCCAAACCTTTGCTCTATCATGCTCAACCATTCATTAGCTTGTAATGGTTCTTCTGCCTCTCTAAAGATAGGAGGCTTTGTGTCCATGAAGTCCTTAAAGCTACTGTACTGGTTCGGCTCAGGTCCCTGGCAGACATGTCGATCATCGTGGTTAGCCATATGGCGCATAGCCTCAGCTAGCATGCGCTGACTTTCAATGACTGTCTGCATTAGCTCAGCTAGTGTGGGCGGTGGAGGAGGTGGTTGTTCATCATCTCCCATGCTACAACCGCGACGAAGGATATAAGCCATCTACAAAATGTATAGCCAATGAGCACTGACGATGTGGAAATTTTTGTAGATGAATTGTATAATTATGCCAAACTAAGTCCATTGGAGAGAATGCATTTATATAATCAACAGAGGCACAATCACTCATCACCATCACACAACCCATCAAGCGCATCAATTGACACATAAATGCGATGAACTTAACCAACAACGAGATCTATAGACCGCAAAGATGGAATTTAACAAAGGCTCACATACGTGGAGCATAACACGTTTGATAGGTTACATCCAAGCCATAGTGGTTCCAAACTTTCATCCAAAATAACATAGGGTCTGATATTACATCCCAACGATTGACTTATTACAAAGCTACTTGTTCATGCATGAGGATCATCAAAAGACAAGCTCTAGCGCATTAGCTAAGTAGTAAGCTAAACTATGCATCGTCCTCGGAGTCAGTGTCGAAGATCTCTCCTCCATCTTCATCACTAGCAGGCTCTAACTCCTCATCTTCCTCCTCATCAGGTGGAACATCCTCAGGTCCATTGACCTCCATGCCATCATCACCTTCAGCCATGATGACACCAGAGCCCATCTCATCCTCATTGTCATTCTCATCATTAGGTGGCAGGAGAGGGTGAAGTTGATTATGTAACAGGTGAACCTCCTCATGGAGATGGTCATTGTACTCTTTGGCAACTACCAACTGCTGCTCTAGCTCCACCTATCGCGCTCTCAACACATTCTCTTCGTGCCAGGCTTCATTTCGTTGGTTCAGCATGTGAATCAACATACGTTCACAGTTGCGGTGAGCAACTGTTAACCTCTGAACCTCTAGGGTCTGTTGATCCTGTTCCTATGTTACTTGCTCCAAATGGTGTTGAGCCGTATTCCTTTCAGCCGTCACCTAGGCCAGCTCTACCCTCAGCCTTTTTGCCTCAGTAGGCTCCGAACGGGGCTCACGAGGAGCTAACCGGTGATGAGGCACCCTACCTCCAGTGGACTTGCAAGCAGTGAGTTTCGTGCATGCCATCTGTAGCAAAAAGTTACAACGTAAGGGGAGAATCATTTAAGGGATACGAAATTTAATTAGTCGGGACAATCATATTTTAAAGGAGGGAGTAATGCAAGAAATGCCATGTATGCTTGAACATGATGCATGCACGATCCATACGTCCTCACAAACCTAGAAAATTTAAAGGCTAGCGAAATATACGGTGGCATACATACGTTCTCTCGTATACGATAGCTAGTCGATCTACAACGATATGTTGTTAGTGTACCTATAGAAAATTTCATTTCAGCCCAATAATTTCCCAAAAAGGCATGTAAAGTAAGCAGTAAACTAAATACTTTCATACATACATCCCCCGATGTATATACTCTAGTATCACAGCTACCCGATAGAGATATCCACACTTAAGTACTCTCATAGATACATGATCGAACATGTAAGTATGCGAGCAACCACAACTACTCTCCCCTAGACCAACGGTTGGACGGTCATGCTCTCACAACTCCCACTTACTAGAGCGTAGAGGTATTTTGATCCATACATTACCACCCAAGCGGATGGCATCCATACAATAGCACGCCGTATGGACAATGAAACAGAAACAAGCAGGAACCCCCAAGTTAGTACTTTAATAAGCCACCTAAGAGTCCTTATTTGGGCATAAGGGATATGACCACTGGCAATACTTAGTATTTAATTTAGAATTTTCACAAATACTTTTGTTTTAAATACACAAATGACATGTTTAGTGTCGAATCTTGCTCTGATACCAGCTGTAACAAAACCGACCAAATCATAAGAATGCAAGTATAAAAACAATCACCGAAGTGATCAAATTCCTGTACTCAAGCTCCCATAATCTCGGTAGTCCGGAAATCACGAAGGATTTCAACCAACTCTCGACATACAAACCAAGACCGTAGTGATTCAACACAACACATCATTCGTTACAAGATTTCACAAGTAGCATTCAAATTACATCCATCAGAGTTCAAATAAAATATTACAAACCAAGTTCAAGTTCGTGGAAGCAACATAGTTTAGTACATAACTTCATAGTTTCAAATACATTGCTAGATCTGAGTCATGTCCCACAAAAGCATTTTTAGATACGAGAACTACGAGAGGCTGCGCCCAATGGTCTAGTCTTCATCCCCAGCTGGGAGAAGGCAGTACTTGCAGCAACCAAAGTAGAACTGGTCTTCTGCAATAGGTGAGAGATAAACCCTGAGTATGAGAAGGTACTTAGCTAGACTTACTCATCAAAACCAGAAATAAAAGACACCAAGGGTCATGCAAGGCTTATGAGGTGGGCTAGCTTGACACAGTTGCATAAAAGAGCTTATGATTATAGTAACCAATTTAAACTTAGCATCAAGCTTATCATTATTTACCTGTCCACTAGATTAGCACCTGTACTAGAGCACTCACTTATTAGGAGCAAACAATATTAACCATAGCAGGTATAATAAGGCTGTCATCATCATATCATCATTTTTGAACCATTATGTTATTTAGTGTATCTACAATGGAGATAAGCCCGTCAAGTTCTCACTAACCGGGAGAGACGGCGACTCGAATCGAATTACAACTCAGCTGAGGGGGTATTCCTAACTCTCACCCTGGCATACTTTGCAAGGGTAGCCGTGGGTCACCTTTGGAACAACTCAGGAACCAAATTCGCGGGTTTGATTAGCGCTAGCACTCTCAGGGATTACCCTTCTGCCAGGACGATCAGAACTTTTAAATCACCTGCCCTTGGACTCACGCCTACGGCTCCCTTCCGAGGTGCACTTTATACTTATCGACTCCCGGCCTGAGGTGAGCTACTCAGCATTGTGGTTG
The DNA here is from genome assembly GCF_019320115.1 of Miscanthus floridulus. Taxonomy (NCBI): domain Eukaryota; kingdom Viridiplantae; phylum Streptophyta; class Magnoliopsida; order Poales; family Poaceae; genus Miscanthus; species Miscanthus floridulus. The sequence continues at coordinate 8,322 of NW_027097077.1, read as the reverse complement.
GTCTCTAGACCTGGCCAACTAAGAGAGAGGCATGCATTCAACATGAACAGGAAAGGCTCCAAGATTTAGTCCTTAAGCGACACAGACAGAGTCACTACAAACTAGCAAGCCTCTGTCCAGTCTTCATTTCAAATTAAGACTGGTTCTTTTCCACGATAGCAAATATAGCCAACCGTGCCATATGTATCTTCCTATATCTCGTAGGTGACAGGAAATCACCTGACTTCTACCGTGTTTAAGAAGGGCTAAGCACTACATGAGCCTGAGCTACATAGGATTCAGGGTATCAATATCTGGACAAGGATTAGATAACCAATGCAGCAAGTGTTTGCATCCAACACCTAAACTTAATGCAACAATATATATGTAACAATAATACTTTAACTGCATTTCAGAAATTAGGAGGCTTAATATGCTCTGGGGCTTGCCTTTCACAAAGTTGCATGGACGGTGATCCAGACACTCAATGGTGACCTCATCTGGCACTTCTCCTGAAGGCTGCACCTCCTGAACCTCCGGCGTTGGCTGCTGCTGCTCGCTCGGTTCCTCGAATTCCAGCAGGGTCACTCCTTCCGGTACACCTATTGCATGCCGATGCACAAGATAAATATCATGGATGCATAAGGAATGACATGATGCTCATGATGAATGAATCACAGTAAGTATGATTCTTACGTTAACCAAATCGAATTCCAGTAAACCTAGAATCTGTCCAGAAATGACAGGTTTACTAAATTAATTATTTAGTGATGATGCAAAAGCATAATTGGACCAAACCAAGTTTACCAACTTACAGCGCGAATTTGATGATCCTTAACTCCCAAACGGTGGCGATCTGGTTCATGGTATAGTTAACAAAATTGAAGACCTAAGTGACTACTACAACTTCTTCAATTGGAGCTTGAGTTGGTTCGGCCTAGTTAGGGAGATACAAGCCTCCAAACATTGGTACATGAAACTGTAAATCACTTAAGGACTTAGGAATATTTTTCAGTGTTGAATCCACCATCAACAATGCCTTGTGGGCCATGTTTGAGGCTGTTCCACACATTTTCATGAGTTGATCATAAAACAACTTTTGTTCCTTGATAAATTAGCTACAACTTTGGTAAAGAGTGCATAGCCATGCAATGTTTCTAAGTTGGTCTTTTGAATTAGTCAAACAGTAGCACTCTAAGGGTCAATTCAAGTCAAACCTCCACTTGAGGGCATTTTTGTCATTTTGATCCACATGAACAATGTTCCAACAATTACCCTAAGTGTAGTTAAGGTGTATTAGACCATAATCAACCACTTTACACAAATGCTATACCCATTTCAAATGATCACATGTGATGAAGCAACAAAACAAGCAATTCACCCAAATGTTGCAATTCAATGTTTCACATGTTTCATGACTTCGTTGTTATTTTATACTTGTCATATTACTACCATGTTGCCATGTTTCAAGGTATGAGAACTTCATGTTGCATTACTACCATTCATAAGCAATCAAGTATGAAACAAACAGAATTTGTGAATGTTGCATATGTATGTTTCAGTGACAATGGCATGATGACATAGATGATGCATATGTTTATAAAATGACATGCAATTTCAGGGAAGCCAAACATCTAGGGTGTTATAGCCCTCCCCCCTTAGAAAAATCTCATCCCGAGATTTGGAAAGCGTACCATTTAGTATAGAAAGTTGGATGATTTTCCTTTAAATAATCTTCCCGCACCCATGTTGCATCCCGATCACTATGATTACTCCAAACTACCTTGTACAACTTAACTACTCACCTACAAGTCACCATTTCTTGAGTATCCAGAACTTGCATGGGCTTCTCCTCATAAGAAAGATCGGATTTCAAGTTGACTTTCCTTGTTGCTATTCTTTCCTCGGGAATACGAAGACACTTCTTTAGCTAGGACACATGGAATACCAAGAATATAGCTCCCATTTCATGTGGTAGATCGAGTTTATTGGCTACTCTTCCACTTTTCTTAATAATGCGGTAAGGTCCAACATATCGAGGCTCAAGCTTTCTTTTGATTCCAAAATGTTTTACTCCTTTCATAGGGGATACCTTCAGATAAACATGATCACCTACTTCAAACTCATTAGGTTTTCTTCTCTTGTCAGCATAGCTCTTTTGTCTAGCCTGAGCAGCAGTCATATTCTTCTATATAGTTCAGACTTGCTCTTTGGCTTCTTTTACAAAATCAATACCATAGAATCTTCTTTCTCCGGGTTCCACCTAGTTCAAAGGAGTTCTACACTTGCGACCACAAAGAGCTTCAAAAGGAGCCATTTTGATACTCTCTTGATAACTGTTGTTATAAGAGAATTCAGTGAGATGCAACTAGTCCTCCCAAGAGCCTTTGCAAGAGATAAGACAAGCTCTAAGCATGTCTTCAAGAATTTGATTAACACGCTCAGTCTGCCCTGATGTTTGCGGATGATAGGTAGAACTGCGGATTAGATGAGTGCCAAGATTCTGATGTAAGCACTCCCAAAAATGAGCCATGAATTGCGGTCCTCTATCTTAAACAATGGATTTGGGTACACCATGGAGACGTACCACTTGTTGAAAGTAAATCTTAGCATAATTGTGCGGGTGATAGGTAGACTTGATCGGAATAAAGTGAGCGGATTTAGTTAGACGATCTACGATAACCTAGATGGAATCACAACCCTTTTTGGTAGTGGGTAATCCAACAATGAAATCCATAACAATTTCTTCCCACTTCCAGCCAGGAATAGAGAGTGGCTGCAATAATCCGGGCCTCATGTGAATAGCCTTGACTCTGCAACAGTTATCGCACCTTACCACATAGGCTGCGATTTCTTTCTTCATCTTGGTCCACCAATAATACAGCTTGAGATCTTGATACATTTTACTGCTACCAGGATGGATGGATAATTTAGAAGAATGGGCCTCAGCCATAATTTGATTTCTAAGTTCTTTGTCTTTGGGTACTACAAGCCTATCATTAAACTAGAGAATTCCTTTGTCATCGACCCTAAAGTGCTTGGCCTCTTGATCTTTCGTCTTCTGCTTGATATGAAACACACCCACATCAGTCTTCTAGAGTTCGATAATTCAACTTCTAAGACAGCAATCCATAGTGATATTGTAGAGTACTACAGGATGAAGGACGTGTGTCAGATGAAAGTCTTCACTAACTAAGGAATTGCAATGGGCCTTTCTGCTTAAGGCATCAGCAACCACATTGGCCTTGCCAGGATGGTAGTGCACTTGAAGGTTGTAGTCTTTGATTAATTCTAACCATCATCGTTGACGCATGTTCAACTCGGGTTGAGTAAAGATGTACTTGAGACTTTTATGGTCCATATAGATGTTGCACACATTACCTAGCAAGTAATGTCTCCAAATCTTCAGGGCATGAACAACCGCGGCTAGCTCTAAGTCATGGGTAGGATAATGGATTTCATGCTTTTGAAGCTGGCGCGAAGCATAAGCAATGACCCAGCTCTCCTGCATAAGAACACACCCCAAACCGGTGCCACATGCATCACAGTAGACATCAAAAGGCTTCTCGATGTCAGGTTGTGCCAATACAGGAGCAGAGATTAGTAAGGTCCGCAAAGTGTGGAAAGCCTCTTCACACTTTGGAGTCCACATAAACTTCTCATCCTTTTGAAGTAGTCAAGTCATGGGCTTGGTGATTTTTGAGAAATCCGGGATAAAGCGACGATAGTAGCCAGCCAAACCCAGGAAACTTCGGACTTCTATGACCATAGTAGGTGCCTTCCACTCCAGGACTTCTTGCACCTTCGTAGGGTCAACCGAAATTCCATCTCCTGATAACACATGACCCAGAAAAGGTATCTTGTTCAACCAGAATTCGCACTTCCTGAACTTAGCATAAAGCTAGTTGTCACGTAACCGAGTTAAAACAATTCTCAGATGTTCAGCATGCTCTTCTTCATTCTAAGAATATACAAGGATATCATCAATGAACACAACGATGAACTTGTCCAATTCTGGCATCAATACTGAATTCATTAGGTACATAAAGTGTGCCGGAGCATTTGTCAACCCAAAGGACATGACAAGGTATTCGAACAAGCCATAACAAGTAGAGAAAGATGTCTTAGGTATATCTTCAGGACGAATTTTGATCTGATGGTAGCCAGACCTCAAATTGATCTTGGAGAATACCTTAGCTTTGGAGAGCTAATCAAACAGAATATTGATGCGAAGAAGAGGGTATTTGTTCTTGATAGTAACAGCATTAAGGGGGCGATAATCCACGCACATGCACAGAGACTCATCCTTGTTCTTCACAAAGATAGCTGGACAACCCTAAGGAGAAGAACTAGGCCAAATCAAACCTTTCTTTAATAGCTCATTCAACTGACTCTTTAGCTCAGCCAACTCATTGGACAGCATTCTATAGGGCCTTCGAGAAATAGGAGCCGTACCCGGAATGAGTTCTATCTTGAATTCTACTTCACGGTCTGGAGGCAATCCAAGCAAGTCATCAGGGAAGACATCTAGAAACTCACAGACAACTGATATCTCCTCAATGGATTTGGCTAGGGTAGCATTGGCTGTATTGTGGATAGCGATATCATGAGGTAACTGCACTAGAAAACCCTTCTTATCCATGGGATCCCTCAACATTACCACATGGGTTGATGTATCAATCAACACTCCATTCCCGCTCATCCACTTCATTCCTAGGATTACATCAATTCCTACCCCCAGTAGAACTACAAGATCCGTAAGGAACTCTCGATCCCCAATCTCAATCTTTACATCTTTAACTACTTGGTTAGTCAGGATATTATTTCCAGCAGCACTAATACAATAACCACCCTTGACAATTGTAATCACATTCATCTTACGCTTAGATGCAAAAGTAGAACTCACAAAGGAATGCGAAGCACCCAAATCAAAGAGCATAACTATAGGGTGATCATTAACAAGGAACTTACCAGCAGTGACCACTTCACCAGCAGGAATTTCCTCCACAGTAGTGTAGTGAACATGCCCCTGATGGATGTTTCCCTGAGCATTCTGCTTGGAAGGATAGGGACACTTATTAGCCCATTGACTAGGCTAGTTACGGTTCTAGCACGGCCTATTTGCTAGTGGGACATTGGAGCTGCCCTACCCAGAGGTATTCTTTGGCAAGGAAATTGTGTACCCCTTGCGGAAACTAGTTTAGCTTGATTCTTCTTCTGAGGTGGGTGGTACCAGACATTAGCATTGGGTGGACGATACTAGATTTTGGATACCACTTGTGCTTTAGACTGAGAAGCATCTGCCTCAAAGTTTCTTTTACGAGTCTTGGAAGCAGTATATATCTTATCATTATTCTCCTAAGTCAGGGTGTCACTAATAAACTCATTGAAGGTGACACACTTATAGTTGCCCATAGACTTCATCAGTTTAGGGGAAAGTCCCCTCTTGAAACTAGCTATTCTTTTGGCGTCAGTATCAATGAACTCGAGAGCATACCTTGCCAGGTTGTTGAATGCCTAGAGGTATTCATTAAGACTCTTGTTGCCTTGAGTTAGCTTCATGAACTCGGTATGCTTAATGGCCATGAGACTAGGAGGGATAAAATGTCCCTGAAAAGCTATCTGGAACTGGTCCCAAACTATCTCAACATTTGCAGGGAAGGTGGTCCTATGATGGGTCCACTAGATGCCTGTAGGGCCTTGGAGCTGGTGTCCTGCATACGAAGCCTTCATACCTTCTGTCAATCGGAGCAATCCAAACCTTTGCTCTATCGTGCTCAACCATTCATCAGCTTGTAATGGTTCTTCTACCTCTCTAAAGATAGGAGGCTTTGTGTCCATGAAGTCCTTAAAGCTACTGTACTGGTTTAGCTCGGGTCCTTGGTAGACATGTCGATCATCATGGTTAGCCATATGGCGCATAGCCTCAGCTAGCATGCGCTGACTTTCAACGACTGTCTGCATTAGCTCAGCTAGTGTGGGCGGTGGAGGAGGTGGTTGTTCCTCATCTCCCATGCTACGACTGCAACAAAGGTTATAAGCCATCTGCAAAATGTATAGCCAATGAGCACTAACGATGTGGAAATTTTTGTCGATGAATTGTATAATTATGCCAAACTGAGTCCATTGGAGAGAATGCATTTATATAATCAATAGAGGCACAATCACTCATCACCATCACACAACCCATCAAGCGCATCAATTGACACATAAATGTGATGAACTTAACCAACAACGAGATCTATAGACCGCAAAGACAGAATTTAACAAAGGCTCACATACGTGGAGCATAACACATTTGATAGGTTACATCCAAGCCATAGTGGTTCCAAACTTTCATCCAAAATAACATAGGGTCCGATATTACATCCCAACGATTGACTTATTACAAAGCTACTCATTCATGCATGAGGATCAACAAAAGACTAGCTCTAGCGCATTAGCTAAGTAGTAAGCTAAACTACGCATCGTCCTCAGAGTCAGTGTCGAAGATCTCACCTCCATCTTCATCACTAGCAGGCTCTAACTCCTCATCTTCCTCCTCATCAGGTGGAACGTCCTTAGGTCCATTGACCTCCATGTCATCATCACCTTCAGCCATGATGACACCAGAGCCCATCTCATCCTCATTGTCATTCTCATCATCAGGTGGCAAGAGAGGGTGAAGTTGATTATGTAACAGGTGAACCTCCTCATGGAGATGGTCATTGTACTCTTCAGCAACTGCCAACTACTGCTCTAGCTCCACTTGTCACGCTCTCAACACATTCTCTTTGTGCCAGGCTTCATTCCATTGGTTCAGCACATGAATCAACATACGTTCATAGTTGCGGTGAGCAACTATCAACCTCTGAACCTCCAGGGTCTCTTGATCCCGTTCCTGTGTTACTTGCTCCAAACGGTGCTGAGCCGCATTCCTTTCAGCAGTCACCCAGGCCAGCTCTACCCTCAGCCTTTCCACCTCAGTAGGCTCCGGACGAGGCTCACGAGGATCTAACCGGTGATGAGGCGCCCTACCTCTAGCGGACTTGCGAGCAGTGAGTTTTGTGCGTGCCATCTATAGCAAAAAGTTGCAACGTAAGGGGAGAATCATTTAAGGGATACGAAATTTAATTAGTCAGGACAATCATATTATAAAGGAGGGAGTAATGCAAGAAATGCCATGCATGCTTGAACATGATGCCTGCATGATCCGTATGTCCTCACAAACCTAGAAAATTTAAAGGCTAGCAAAATATATGGTGGCATACATATGTTATCTCGTATACGTTAGCTAGTCGATCTACAACGATACGTTGTTAGTGTACCTATAGAAAATTTCATTTTAGCCCAATAATTTCCCAAAAAGGCATGTAAAGTAAGCAGTAAACTAAATATTTTCATACATACATCCCCCGATGTATATACTCTAGTATCACAGCTACCTGACAGAGATACCCACACTTAAGTACTCTCATAGATACATGATCGAACATGTAAGTATGCGAGCAACCACAACTACTCTCCCCTAGACCGACGGTTGGACGGTCATGCTCTCACAACTCCCACTTACCAGAGCGTAGAGGTATTTTGATCCATACATTACCACCCAAGCGGATGGCATCCATACAATAGCATGCCGTATGGACAACAAAATAGAAATAAGCAGGAACCCCCAAGTTAGTACTTTAATAAGCCACCTAAGAGTCCTTATTTGGGCATAAGGGATATGACCACTGGCAATACTTAGTATTTAATTGAGAATTTTCACAAATACTTTTGTTTTAAATACACAAATGACATGTTTAGTGTCGAATCTTGCTCTGATACCAGCTGTAACAGAACCGACCAAACCATAAGAACGCAAGTACAAAAACAATCACCGGAGTGATCAAATTCCTGTACTTCATAATCCCGGTAGTCCGGAAATCACGAAGGATTCCAACCAACTCTTGACATACAAACCAAGACCATAGTGATTCAACACAACACATCATTCGTTACAACATTTCACAAGTAGCATTCGAATTACATCCATCAGAGTTCAAATAAAATATTACAAACCAAGTTCAAGTTCGCGGAAGCTACATAGTTTAGTACATAACTTCATTGTTTCAAATACATTGCCAGATCTGAGTCATGTCCCACAAAAGCATTTTCAGATATGAGAACTATGAGAGGCCATGCCCAACGGTCTAGTCTTCATCCCTAGCTGGGAGAAGGTAGTACTTGTAGCAACCAAAGTAGAACTAGTCATCTGCAACAGGTGGGAGATAAACCCTGAGTACGAGAAGGTACTCAGCTAGACTTACTCATCAAAACCAAAAATAAAAGACACCAAGGGTCATGCAAGGCTTATGAGGT
>NW_027097076.1:0-60000 GCF_019320115.1 Miscanthus floridulus | reverse complement strand
ACGGTGTAAGCGGGCCAAGTTGGGCTGAGAGGTCAGAATGGCCCAGTTCGTCAAAAACAAATCTTCAGAATGGCCTCTTCTCTGGTATTTGGGGGGCTGCTAGGCCTCCTCGCGTGAGGGCTTTGAGGAGTTCCATTTTTCTGTTCCTCTCTCTCTCTCTCTCTCTCTCTCTCTTCTCTGGTGTCTCTCGTCCACACGTGGAGAAAGTGCTCTTCCAGAAGCAATTGGTCTTGCACTCTTCCGCAACCATTTTTTTCGAAGCCCTAGCTTTTCTTTAAAGACATTAATAACGTCTTTAACCGGCTCGGCTGTAATTATTTGGCTGTGGCTGCAGCTTACTACAGTATAGTCTAGTTTATTTTTGCAGCCAAAACAGCAGCTGCAGCGAGCGCTCAGTCCCTTGTCCCTAGATTATAGTTTAATTTGGCTTTATTTCCTATACTTGACGTGGGTGCTTATATAATGATCCATTTTACTTATAACCTCCGTCCACTACGATATGAGCATTTTAGTTATAAAGATTTACGCTTTTTTTTATCAAGGTACATGTTTTGAGGTTACATGACTCAGCTCAAACAAAACTTCCATTTGAGCCTACTTTCTCTATCCAATAATATTAGACTACTCACAATGTGATAAATATTGATGCTAAGACAAGGAGAGAGAAGAATTCAGCACCGATATGATGCAGCCCATTGTGTGCGCCCGTGCTAGAACAAGAAAATCCAGCTTGCGAGACATGTAGAAGCACAAACGAGTAAAAAAATATTTTAGGGGTTGTTTCTGCCTCGATTCCATTGTGATCGGTCGTTCTAAGATCTCAAGGTGAATAACTGAAAATGGTGTCGAAGGTAAAAGACCAGAGCACCCTGTAAAGGCAACCATTATACCCGCTGAATATTGTAACGATATGTCGTTAATGTTTCATGCTTTCTGTATAGAAGTTATTGTGCCACACACTGCAACTATATTTTTGCCACACCTCCTATATCTCAGTCGCCTGAGATTTAGGCGACACCCGTGCCCCCACTCCCACGCGCCCAACACGCCTGCGGCTAGGGTTTCGTCGAGACCTTGTCGGCGTCGGAGACGACGACCTCGACGGCGTCGGGTAAGTTCAGCGTCCTCTCTCTCCGACCCCTCCCCTTCTTTTCTTCTCCAAATCCGATGGGTATAGAAGGGGTTTTGGGGGAGGCAGGCAGGCCAGGCAGTGGGGACGACGGCCGGGCGGCTTCAGGGCCCTGGCGGCGGTGGAGGCAGCCGGGCTAGGTCGGGGCGGAGGCGTCGCGGCCGTTCTTGCTAGAGTTGGAGAAGAAAGCGGGGGCAGGAGGGGAGGGAGGGGAAGAGGGAGGACGCTGCGGGCGCGGTAGGACCTCGCCGGAGCTTCACAGCCAGGATGGCGCCTCGCTGCGAGTTGTACTACAAAATTGATCTTTGCTAACAGCTTATGCATGGTTGACCGCTTATTTCAGAATATCCGGACATTCCAATGAAAACTATTTGAGACAGTAAATAGCGTGTCCAGGCAGTCCAGCCCTTTCCAGCTATATTTTTTTAATTTTAACACTTTTTGGAAACTAATTTTAAATCTAACACGGTCGGGTTTTTTTTTTAAAAAAAAACTAACACTTTTGGCCGTTCCTATTGCCCTGGCGTGGCCAAATGCCTATGCCGCGCCATGCATGGTGGCGTGGCAGAGGGCTGATGTGGCGGTGACCGGAATCGCTGACCGCTGACGGGGCAGGGCCTGCCGCGCCACCGATCTTGACGCGGCACTGCCGCACCCTGATCTGTGGCGCGGCAGAGCCGAATAAAACCGACGCCGCCAGTCCCGCTGCCCGAGCAGCAAGGCCGCCTAGCCACCGCGACCGCGTCCGCCCGCACCAGCCCGCCGCCGAGCACGTCGGCAGCCTGGCCCCCGCCCGGCCCTCCATTGTCGCCTCCCTCCCTTCCCTTCCATTCCCCGGCCGCCTCCCTCCCTTCTCGTCCTCGTGCAAGGTAATGACGCATATTTTATTTTTGTTTGAATGGTGGATAGTATATTATGAATAGGAGCTAAGTTTAGGAGGAAAATTATGTTTGGGAACTGTGGTCTATGGTTTGAAAGAAGATATTAGTTTGATTTTGTCAATGTTAAGGTTAATTATTTAGTTAGAAGTATGTTTACCATGTATATTTTTGTTGCTATAATTGACAGTTATATTTTTTTAGTTGCATTGCAAATGATTATATTTTACATTAATTTGCGTTATTTTGATTGATGTTTAATTTGAACCGTTTTATTAGATGGAAAACATGTTTCAGGAGCAGTTATGGTGAAAACGGGGTCGTCCTAGAGAATTATACCCCGACGAGTCTAGCAAAGATGCCCCCGTCCCTCCTGAACTCCATGTCCCTAACTGTGACTGTGGTCGTCTGGCCAACGTGTTTCAATCGAGACATCCGGACACAGCGGCTCATTGCTTCTACACGTGCAGTCGTTTTAATGTAAGTAATTGTTTCCGTATATTTTTTTTCTTTATTTGTATTACTAGCTTACTAATATTTTGTTGAATTTTTGTTGTGTATGACCATGAGAGACGCTTTTTCTTTTAGTGGATCGATGGTGCAGACAAGTTTGACCACAGGTACCTCCTTTTCGAGGATTGGTGGAGGGGACGACATCCACGAGAGCACTTCGAGCGGTGGATTCCACCTCCCCCTAACCCCTCTCCAATGACGGCTAAGAAGAAGCACTTAGCCACAGTTAGACGACTCGAGAAACCTCCTCTATGCCATTGCGGAGACCGAGCCGTGATAAACCCTGACAATACGTTGGAGTTTGTATGTCCAAACAAGCATGAAGTAAGTGCAAAGTGTATGTGTTGAAATATTGAGCTATATGTGTCATATACTAATGTCACGTCATTTAGGTGTATTCAATGGCGAAGTGTCATTTCAAAGAATGGTTGTATGGTCCTAAGAACAAATGGCCCGAAGAACCTCCAAAAGCAAAGCAAAAGAAGAAAGAAAGGTTAATTTATAAAGCACCGCCAGTCAAGTGCGAATGTGGTTTTTGTAACACCCCGGTGTTATGTCAGCATTTAGGCACTACAAATCATGCATATCATGCATCATCAAGCATCCTAATCATACATGCCTAATCATGTAAACAATAACTAAAACACTGCTTCGCAACATACGAAACATGTTCGTGAAACGTCAATGTTGCATACACCTGTTTAAGAGTTATTTTGCCCTGATTATGTTGCTAGGCTAGTAAAATATGTTTGGCTACTATTGTAAATCATCTACGATTATTTAGTTCAATTTTTGGAGCAAGGTTTGTATTCAAATTTATTCAAAATTTTGCTTTTAAAAATAATTCTCCAAAATTAGGGTTTTGAGTTAAAATTGACTTTAATTTTAGAATTCAAAATCTATCAAGAATTTGGCTTTGGTCATAAAAGCAAAGTTGTAGAGAATTAAATTCTAATCAACTTTCATTTTTGGTACATTTTCAAAAGATGTCATTTTCTTGCTCAAAATGATATTTGAAAGCTGGCATTTAAAATTTTCTTGAAAATATAAATGGAAAAAGGGCTTTTCTCATTCGCGGGCCGCCGCCTCGTTTCCGGCCCACGGCCGAAGCCGGCCTGGCCTTCAGCCGCGAGCCTCCCGCGCCAGCGCCGCGAGCCTCGCCAGCCCAGCCCAGCCTAGCGCCGCGCCTGGCCTGCCTCCGCGCTCGCCCGCCCGCTGACGCGCCGCGTCGCGTCCCGACCGCGGCAGAGCTCGCCCGCCGCATGGCGGCCATGCGTCGTCGATGCCGCCGTGTGTCGCAGCCGGCCTGCGCTCGCGCCCATGCGCCCGCCTACTTCTGCTGGAGCCAGTGCGCTCACTTGCTCTCTCCCGCGCTGCCTCTCCTCTCTGCAAGCTCCGAGCTCACCCACTCTCCTCCTCGCCGCGCCATCGCACCTGCCGGCAAAATCCGCCGCGTCTCCTCCACCTCGGCCAGCGATCGTGCGCTCGCAGTTCTGCCTCGCTCTCCATCACGTTGTGCTCGTGCTTGTGCCGACTGCTGAGCCTAGGTAGCGTCGTCTCGCGCCCCGCCACCGTCGGCCATGGTGCCGCCGTGCTCGGCCACCGTGGAAGGCGCCCTTCCTCCTCTTCTCCACCCTGCCTAGCTACCTTCCCACCTTCGCCCGCGTCTCACGAACCTCATGCTCTTGCTAGCTCACCCTGTCACGGCCGGCAATGGCCGCCGGTCTTGTTGGCCGAGCCACGCCGCCGCGGTGTCGCAGCGCCGGCGTGGCCTTCGCCTCGGCCGAGCCAGGCCGAGAGGCCATGGGTCGACGCCCTACCGGGCCGCCTCCCCCTTCCCTTCGCTCAAGCTGCACAGGCCAAATGTGGCAGTGGGCCGATTGATTCCAGCGGGCCGGCCCAGTAGCGATAGGATGAATTGTTTTCAATTTTTCTTTATTATTTGAAAATAGAAATGGTTTGGAAAATGTTTGGATACTCAAATTTGCTCTAAATCTGTTGAAATAAGTTTTGCTAGGATTCTTATCATCAGATCTAATTGGGAAAATTATTGCATGTCATTTTTGAGATACTTTGCTGTAGAATTTTATTTAATCATGTATATTGCTGATAACTTGAAAAATATATAGAAAAATCTATAGGCTTCAGAAAAATATGATTCTAAGTTTGTTAATCTTCTTATGTCATGTACTTCCTAGAAAAAATATGTTTCATGCATGTGCTGTGGGAAAATTTTGAGGTGTAGTTCAAGTACCTTTAATGGCTGATTTTTGTTATTTTAGCTAGAGAGCAAACTTTGTATAAAACATGCATGTGATAATTTTTGTACAGTCATTGTATGCTATGAAGAACCTAGGAAAAATACTAACTATGTTGTTTGACACTTTTCACAGTTCAAAGTATTTTTATGTTCATAATCATGCCATAGCTTGTTATTTTTGTGTAGACTAATCCACTCATTCAAATACCATAAAAATATGATAGTAGACTACTTAGGATAGTACTATGCTGTAGTAATTTTCTAAGATTTTTCTAAGCAAGAAAAATAGAGGTTGCTATTCAAACCTATTATTAATTAGGGTTTAATTAAGTGTTGCTTTTTGTGGAATTAAGAAATTAGTAAAGCTTTGGTGTATCTTTGAAGCATTTAATAAGATGTGTTGACTTAACATATTAGTAGTAGAAGAGAATGCAGTAGATGACATGTGCTTGTAGTATATTTTCTTGGATGATGTTGACTACCTTACATTCAAACATATCCATTGTATTCATCTCATCCGATGCACCGATTTCATAAGCACTTACGCACATTGCATCATACAGGATTGCAAACCGAGAACCTAGTCGTCATACCCGAGGAGTCCGAGGAGCAGCTCGAGGTGCAGCCACAGGAAGTGCCCGAAGCCGACGAAGAGGACGTTGAGGAACTTCCGGAGTGCCCCGATCACCATCCGAGCTCCTTCGAGAGAGGCAAGCCCCGGAGTATTTTCTCCTGGTTTGCAATTATTAATTCAATGCTTTACTTTAATTGATGCATTACGTTCAGGAGTTGTTTGCAACCGTTGCTGCATTATACCTTGTTTACCTTTGTTATACTATATCCTTGTTACCCTAGTATCCGCAGTCGAGTCAATGCTTAGCTGGCTTAGACCGGTAGAAGTCGGGTGATTTCCTGTCACCTGCGAGCTATAGGTGGTTACCTAGATCTGCTTGGATGACTATGAAGTCATGGTATAACTAAGTGTTAAATGAAATTGAGACCGGACGAAGACTTGCAGAGTTTTGGACTGTAGTGCTTTCCGTCTGTGTCGATTAAGGATCGACCGTTGTTGGGCCTCGAGTCATGTTGAACGCATGCCTTACATTTAGCTGGCCGGATAAAGTACCTTTCGACCGCGAAGCTGGGAGATTATTCAGGCCGAGTAGATTACCCGCAACGCACTGTGCGGGAGTAGGTGTGGTAGGACACGAGGGTGAGATGATAAGACCAAAGTGCAGTCGATCGGCCCCTAGGTACATGTGGTTCCTAGCAAACTCGAGATTCCTGGATAGTTGACTTAGTGATCAATATCTCACTTTAGCAGGTGAGTGAGGTTTGTATAAGGAATAAATCACCAGCTGGTTAGGAATCAATTCGAATCGCCATCACTCCTATACAGTGAGCACTTGACTTGAGTTACTTCATCGTAGTAAATATTTATGGAACACTTGGACAGTTATAGTGAATATGACGGTATGGAAGTTGTTTAATGATCATTGGTTATCATTATCTGCTTAATCACATGGTTGCTCTAGTATAGGTGCAAATCTAGTTGACAGGTTAATAACAATTAACTTGACAATAATGCTTTAAAAAGGGTCTTGAAATGCTAAAAATGCTAAAAATGCTTCTTTTTGCAAATGAGTCAGCTACCCTACTATAAAGCCCTTCATAATCCTTGGTATCACTTATTTTCGGTTATGTCGGGTAAGTCTAGCTGAGTACCTTCTCGTACTCAGGGTTTTATTCCCACTTATTGCAGATGGGCAGATGTATTACGGCTACTATATCAACTGCCTTTATCCTACGATGGGTGATGCTTAGGACCATGGGCATGGTCATTCCTTACGTCTCGTCTGATGCTTTTGTTGGAGATGATCATTCGCTGGCACTGTATTTAAAATCCGTGTGAGCGTGTGTGTGGTTTGAACAAATGTCTTCCGCTACTTTTATTCGAACTAGTTTTGTAATAACTATGTTTAAACTCTGATGTATCTGAGATGCATCCTTTTATGTAATATGTGATGGTGACCGCTAAACTTATTACGATCTTGGCTGGAATGGAAGTTGGTTTGAAATCCTTCGTGATTTCACGGACTACCAGGTTATACGGGCTTAAGTTTGCTAAATCGTCTGCTCTGGCGGATGATTTTCTGACTTAATTTCGTATAATTGGTCGGTTCTGTTACAGTGTTAAATCCAACTACGGTCTAGTCCCTTTGGAGCTTGGAATAGGCCATTATTGCAGCCATATGATTGACTATGATGAGGTTGGTTATTTTTGTGGTAACCATGAAATCATATTTTATTTCTTTTGCTAAGACATATATGATATAATTTATCGTTTGAACAGAGCACTAAAAATTATAGGTGGGAATGTTATAATGGTCAAGCTAAGTTCTTAGATAAACTGAATGGGAAGCAAGTAATAGCACGAAAGAGGGGATATGGACCTGACTACGTCAACCTTTTCGTTAAACATCACAAAGACAAGATACGTGAGCTTGCTAGACAGCACGTTATTTGTAACCCGATCGACGTTGGGCTTGTCCAATGGGGATTGGAGAGACGGATGATATTAGAGGAGGAGAGGGCAAGGAATGAGGCAAGGGAGGAGACAAGAGTACAGATGCATGTCTTGAACGAGCATGTTGTTTCATTATATGCCAGTGAGTACTTTGAAGCCTTTTTTTCGTTACCTGATTTTAAATGTAATATAGTCGTGTTGCTAACTGATTATATTTTATATATGAAGGGATTGGATGTAGCGAGGACCATGTTGTAGAGGTAGCTCATGCAAGGTACGAGGAAAAGAAGTTAGATGAGCACATAAAGCGAGCTGGTCGCACTGTTGAATCACCGATTTTGTTGTCTGATGAGGGAGACGAGGATGAGGATGACACTGCCAGACTCAGCGAGCTCATCGATCTAGCAGAGGCGGCCTTGTAGGTAGAGGAGGCTGAGGATGACACTGACAGACTGAGCAAGCTCATCGCTCTAGTAAAGGTGGGCTTGCAGGCGGAGGAGGCTGAGGACGACACTGACAGACTGAGCAAGCTCATCATTCTAGTAGAGGCGGGCTTGCACGTGGAGGAGGATAACGACGCGTTCTTCACTCAGGCCGTAGATAAAGTGGAGGCCGCTTACTATAGGCGAAAGGCAGATCAAGGCAATGCAGGTGAGCCTAGCCATAGTAACAGGGTTATGGTTGAGGATTGGTACTCAGACAACGAGTTGCTTACTCAGTATGTTTCTGACTGAGGGTTTTTAATTGCGCCAACTGTTATTTCCATGCTTTATTAATGATCAATGTAGCTATGTAGTAGAAATTCCATTGTGTTGTCTTATATTCGATTTGAACTACTGATGTATTGTACCCATGTGTTATGTACTTGGATTACCCATGATCGATCTTAAGTGATCACATCTGTTTGTATCATGCATTCAAAATTTCTAAAATGAACGTAATCGGGTGAAATTATCTCGAATACAGCATCGTAGCCCACTGGTTCGGTCGTGCCATAGCCCAGGTTCTGACACGCTAGAGTCCACGGTGCGTTAGTGCCATGCCCTACTACACAATGCGTTAGTGTCGCGCCATAGACAACGGCGTGGTAGTGACGTGGACAGACAACATCTAGCTTCAATTGAGTTGTTGTCGGTGCTGTACAAAACTACAAGTGGTGCCGGGACCATGCGCAAGTTGAAACGAACATGAAGCAAATAAATGGACGACAAGTTGTCACATAACATTTTCATTGGTTTATGAGTCTGCAAGTTTTCGACGACAATATTTGTTTGACATAAGTTCGACGTAATGAAATAAGTCCTAGGAATACAAGGATCCCTCGAGCGCCTCTTGGAAACCTTATCGTCCGATGGAAGAAGGGGGTCATCGTACTCCACCTCAAGAAGGGGGTACAACTAGTGTGGTGTGGGAGGGGCAATCCTGTTACAAATTGATAAAAAGGGTTAGAGTATTCAAATTAACAATATTCAGATTAACATTATGTAGCATTGCAAAATTTGAACTACTTGTTATGTAGTATGAACACAATATGAAATCACCTGCTGCCCTCGTCTTCTATGTCGGCTAGCCTTGTGACCAGATTATTTGCAAACGGAGCAAAGATTCCTGCCATGGGTCTCGTTGAAGTCTCCTCCACCGTACATGTCTTTGCTATACCCTCTCATAGCGTCCATGTCCCCCTTGAGTCCCTTCTTCTTCCTCCTATCCTTCCCTACCTTTATTAGATCCAGATGCGGCACGTAGTCATAACCATTATAAGGTGGCCACTATGTCGGGTCAAGGTATGGCTCGAAGCTCATCTCCCAAATACTAACGGTGTTCAAATGGAGATACAAGGGTGACATATATGGCAGATCCTCATAGTTATACCCGCGAACCCTGTAGGCCATGATCATATGAGAGCAAGGGGCATGCATGATCTGAGGGACGTTGCAACTGCACTCTACCTTTTCAAGATCAACTTGATAGTTTTGTCCACCATAACGTTCGCCGCCCAAGCTTGTGCCACCCTTGCCTCGTACACTAAAGATATGGTGGCAGGGTCCATATGGCTCGGTGGTGTGCTGCTTGGCCAATTCCTCGGCCTCCTTCAAATGTTTAGCTCTGACCTTTCCAAAATGTCCCTGCTCAGCTATATTCCTCCGCGCAAGTTCCTACCTCTTTACAAAATATTCGTTGCACTTATGAAATGAGAACTCAACAATTCCAGACACAGGCAATGATCGAACTCCGATGAATACACGGTTGAAGGACTTCGAGGAGTTAGTGGTCATAATGCCATACTTGAAACCCCCCTCGTCATATGCTAACACCCACTCAGCCTTCTGTTCCATCTACGCCTCTAACCAGGCCTTTCCTGCTGCATTTACCATCTTGTCTAGTTCTCTCTTTGTCTCCTTGAACTGGTGCTCTGTACGTACACAACATAGAGCCTTTACCTTGTCACATACCTCCTGCTTCCGCTGATGCCACCAGAAATTAGCGGCAAAGTGTCTCATGCACCATCTATGTAATAGAGGCGGGAACCCATCTATATGCTCAGCTACAACATTAAGAAGCCCTACGTGACGGTCCGAGATCAAACATATAGTGCGAGTTGGGCCAAGCACTTGCACACGTAGAAGCCGCATGAACTATGACCACGATTCATTGTTCTCTCCCTCTGCCAAAGTAAAAGCTATGGGTACTATCTGGTCCTCAGGATCAACAACAACAACCATCATCAAGGTGCCCCTATACTTTCTTGTTAGGAAAGTACCATCAACAAGTACGACTGGCCGACAAAACTAAAATGCATGTTCTGTTTGCGCGAACAACCAGAACACACGATAGAGGACATGCCTCAATGGGTCCCGAAAAAACATCCCTCCGGTGTCCACAAACCATTTCAAGCCAGTGTTGTAGTAATGCATTGCACATAAGATGTGGGGCACCCTATTGTACGCTTTCTCCCAAGTACCCCATCGAATCGCCAGAGCAATTTGCTTAGCACGCCAAGCCTTTCCATACGTCACATCGTACCTAACGAATCCATATATGGACTGTTGTAAAGAAGACACCGAGATGTCGTTATTATCATCAACGAGCCCCAATATATGACGAGTAAGGTAACATGCAGTGAGTTGTTGATGATTTTTCTTCCCCCTATTGTCTAGGCAAGTGTGGGGTTCGACAATGAAGGGTCGAGATGGCGACTAGAGGGGGGGGGTGAATAGTCTTTTCTAAAACTTAATCATGTCGGCTAACCGATACAAATGCGGAATTTAAACTAACGGTCTAGCCAAGACTACACCCCACTATATATGTTCACTAGCACCTTGCAAAGATAACAATTAAGCAACAAAGGTGCCGGGCTAGCTAGAGCTCTCCTAAACAATTCTAGGAGCAAGGTTACACAAACCTATGCCACTAGTACTTTAAGCGACAAGGGAGCTCCTACACATGCTAGTAAGCAAAAGCATAAAGCTAACTAAGCTCACTAGCAATGCTCAATAACAAGGCAACCAATGCCTAATTAGAGAGCGCAAATACTTAGCTATACAAACTAAGCAATGTGACTAACAAGTTTACTAAAACCAAATTAGCCACACAAGGGAGCTACTTCTATACTACACAAGCAAGAAGGTAATTAGCAAGCTACACAAGCTATCTAATTACAAGAGCAACAACACAAGCTTAATGTATATGAATATAAACGCAAGCTTGTGTAACGGGGATGCAAACCAACGGGAAGAACAAGGTTGACACGATGATTTTTCTCCCGAGGTTCACGTGTTTGCCAACATGCTAGTCTCCGTTGTGTCGACCGCTCACTTGGTGGTTCGGTGGCTAATTAGCATCACCCGCTAAGCCCGCACGTCGGGCGCCGTAAGAACCAACCCCTTGAGTGAGGGTAGCTCAATGACACGCTTTTACTAGAGTTGCTCTTCGCAGCTCCCGCGGGGCGAGCATAATGCCCCTCACAAGCACTTCTCCGGAGCGCCGCACAAGCTTCTTGCATGCTTCGACAGAGACCACCACCAAGCTGTCTAGGAGGTGGCAACCTCCAAGAGTAACAAGCACCACCGGCTTGCAACTCGATCACCTAGTGCCACTCGATGCAACCTCACAATACAATCGCACTAGAATCACTTACTCACACAATCGAATGATCACTATTAAGTATATGTGTGATGGAGGGCTTCCAAGCACTCACAAGCATGGACACTAAGTCCCTTGAGGTGCTCAGCACCAGCCATGGCCGAAGGCCACTTCTATTTATAGCCCCAAGGGCTAAACTAGTCGTTACCCCTTCACTGGGCAACGGTCGGGCCAACCGGACGCTCCGGTCATGTTGACCAGACGCTGGACCTCAGCGTCCGATCGCTCGCAGACGACCACGTGTCCCGGTTCCAACGGTCATTTGACTTGACCGGACACAGCAGCTTCAACTGACCGGACGCTGAACCCCCAGCGTCCGGTCATTTCCAGTAAGCTCCCGAGCATGACCGGACACGTCCAGTCAAACACGATCGGACGCAGCCAGCGTTCGGTCACACTCCAGCTACTGCGTCACCGTACGTCAGCCTGACCGGACGCAGCCTTCCAGCGTCCGGTGCATTCAGATCCAGCGTTCGGTCAGTTGACCGACGCCGACATCTTCGCGACCAACTCGTTTTCACTTCTAACTTCTTCACCCTTGCACCAATGTGCTAACCACCAAGAATTTGCATCCGGCGCAATAGAAAATAGACATTCCAACACCACCTCCTTTGTAAATGTGCCAACACCATCAAGTGTACACCACCTCCTTTGTAAATGTGCCAACACCACCAAGTGTACACCACCATATGTATGTGTGTTAGCATTTTCACAATCATTTCCCAAAGGATGTTAGCCGCTCAACTTGCCACACCACTCGATCCTAGCGATAATACAAAGTAAGATCACTCGAGTGGCACTAGATGACCGATATGCAAACAAGTTTGCCCCTCTTGATAGTACGGCCATCTATCCTAAACCCGGTCATAAACTTCTCTACACACCTATGACCGGTGAAATGAAATGCCCTAGGTTATACCTTTGCATTGCGCATTCCATTCCATCTCCTTCAATGTCGATGCAACACATGCACCAACACGATCAACAATGATATGATCCACTTCATATCATCACATGATCATATTGGTTCATCGATCTTGACTCTACTTGCTCTTCACCGTTGCCATCGTCCATCGGCGCCAAGTCTTGCTCAAGCTTCACCGCCACGCGGTCCATCACTCCAAAGCCTTCGACTTGCCCTTCACGCTTGCAACCGGTCCATCAAGCTAAGTCTTGTCTTGATCTTCTCCACCTTGATCACATGACTCAATGTCATGTCTCATGTGCAATAAGCTCCTTCATCATCACATGTGTGAGCTTTGCAACATCTCCAAGCCATTTTCACCTTCATGGCATATGTTGCTCACACACATGTACCTGTGGACTAATCACCTGTGTATCTCACATAAACATAATTAGTCCACCTAAGTTGTCATTCAATTACCAAAACCAAACAAGGACCTTTCAGACAACTTTAATTATCCTCCACTTGTCATCACTCTGCCTCTTTCGTACATTTAACCTCCACATACAACCATTTTTGCATATCACGTGGTACCTCAACTCCTAGTCCGAATGAGTGACGGTGTACGACCTATGGTGGTACATAGCATAGTTCTGAAGGAAGAGTTTTATCTCTGACATTGTATTGAATATCATTCTCTTCCTAAGGGTTTCTTTCTCATGGTTATACAATGAATTCCTACACATCTGAAGACCGTTGTCACAAACTGTCATATCCGTCATGCTGATATCCCTATAGTTCGGAACGCCCATAAAAGGTACGTTCTTGGACCTTAGTTGCTCAAGCTCAGTCGCTGTGTAAGGTGGTGGTAGAACATACTGCTGCGCTTCGCTAATTCTGACCCATGAATCATAGGGGGTATCATCTGCAGCCAAATCTGTGACTAGTCTACCCTGAGCCTGGACACCATGCAAAACCTTAGTTGGTACTGATAATAGCATAATATGAACCGGTACTAGCATGGCATCAGCCGGTGTTGGTATAGCATCTGTACCTCCTTGGTCATCATTAGAATCATCTGAATCACTGCTAACTACATCACCGATCCTGTCCTCCTGCTCCTGCTCCTCCTCTTCCCATTTGAAATCATTCACATCGAAGTTATTGCTTATACAACCTACTGCAGTTGAATGAAACTGCTCCTGTGTCAACTAACCATCTAAATCCATGTTCCCCTGAATTGCTTCTCCTTCGACCCCTAATTCTTGCTCATTGCCTCCAACACCGTCAATGGACGGGCCGTCCTGAACACCCTGCATCATGTACCCATTCTCCACCACCACCTCAGTCATGGACACATTGGAACCTTAGAGAACCCTAGTGTAGTGGGACCAGTGAGTAGGGTCGTGCAAGAGCATGAGGACATAGTGTGCCCTAGTCTTTTCAGTATCAAACCTCCCCTTCAGTGTGAAATCATCGTCAAACTTTGCATTCAAACGGACACAAAGGTCGTTGAAGCTAGGAGGTTCATAAAACCATTCCAATTCTTCTTCCATATCCTCAAACATACCATCTTCTCTTATAACACTTCCTCCATACAAAACTCTAACACAACAATCCATCTGCAAAAGCATTTCAAGAAACTTTAAGTCGTCGAAATCGTTGTACGTAATGTCCATAGTAATATTAATACATATTCTAACTATAACTATACTAACTAATCTAATATTAACATCTATACAAGGCTAACTACAACAACTAATTAGACTAAATCTAATGTATAACTAGACTCAATAACTGTACTAACTAAACTACCTGACTTTACTACCTATACTAACTTACTATATTACATATACTAACTAAACTAACTAACTATACTAACTATACTTTAATAATTTTACTAATTTTATTAGGGGAGTACCTTGCTGCAGCGCGCTAGACCGGGCCGGAAGGCGCAGGCGCAGTCCTCGGCGGCCTTATTGTCTGAAGCAGCTTGTGCTGATGAAGGCTAAAGATTTGTTTGGAACATGACAAAAAAATCATGTTCATATATTTTTAGTGTGAAATTAAATCAATATGAAATTTCTGCGTTTCAAACCAGCCTTAAAGACACAACTATACACGGTTAAGACTCTGCCCCACACAGCTTCCAGGCCCTCTAGTTCCTTATGCTTGGTTACTCCGCACTATTCTGCCACATAGCTCACTGTTTATGAGCCAAAACACCGAAGAAAATGAAGAAACTGGTTGGAGCTCTGGCGGCTCTACAGTTGCGAAGCCGAAGCGACACGGAGCACCTCCAAATAGACCCTTAATGGAACCTTACATTAAGGCCTAGAGGATTTCATTCTTATTCGATTATGTCCAATTCCATGTATTCTTGTGAAATAATATAAAACTAGAAGTATAACCTACATGTTGCTGTTAAAATTGAATGATATGAAATAAAATTATGCTATATATAATTCCTTATATGAACAGATAAACTATTATAAATTAATGTTAAGGGATGTCATGACAAGCTAAGGTGGACACCTAAATATATATTGGATAGTGTCTCACTCGTAGTTGCAGATGCTAGTGGATAATAACTGCATTTGATAGTGAACTGTTGAGGTGGGCAACTTGTGTATCAAGATAGAACTCTAGCGAAGTTTAGAATCATAAAGATTATATAGAACTCTAGTGGGGTTTAGGATTATAAAGATATATGGATATAGATAACATATATATATTGTAACTTGTAAGGTTCTATTCATCAACTTAAACCTTTTTGTTGACGTGGCAATCTTGAAAAGAAGCAAACAGAACTTTCTGTTAAGATTGGCTTAATACTAAGTCCTAGGATTTTTTTTCTAAAAAAAAAGTCCTAGGATTTTGAAACCCCAAACCCCATTTGGCCATTTCCTAATGCCAAAAGGTCCTTGTCCTATGTTGCAGTTACGCACGACTTCCGCGGGTGGTAGACGCGAATTCCACACCGAGCAGGCGTCGGCGGCCATCGTCGTCGTCCCCTCCTCGCCGCCACCATGCCGCGCCTTTGCACAGTCAAGGTTTGCCGATCCCCGCCTCTTTCTTATCTCCCATGGACTTACTGTTTTCTTCGCTCCTGCCTTGGTTCGGCACAAGAACTGAGGCAAATCGATTGGGATGTCGGGTTATTTGAGACATAAAAAGCATCGCGTAACGCGGGTTTCGCTCAATTCAACTTTTGGCTTGCTCAGGTGGTGAGAGAAGAAGATTTGCGCTCGCAGACTGGGCATGATGGCCACTACTTTGATCTCGTCGATTTCAGCAGGGTCCCGGCTTTCCTGGTCGGGGTAGACACGCCCCTCTGCCGTTTCAAGGTATCGTCCTGTATACTTGTACAGTTGTGCTGGTGACGGAGACTGAGAACTTAGCCTCCAATTTTGGTTGCTACTAGCTAGGCTTTTAGATTTTCTATTTTAGGAGTTTCTTCTTCAGGAAGCCCTCTGCTTGCTTACCTACGTTTTATTAAGTTTTTTTTTTAGGGAAAACAGGAGGGGTAAAGCCCCCTACTGTGCTTTTATTGATTAAACTAAGTGTTACAGGTATCAAATACAGGGATCAGGAAACAAAGAAAGTTACAAAGAAAATTAATAAGATTACACTACGTTTTATTACGTTTTATTAAGTTGGAAAAACATGCACTGCTCTGCGCAGATTCTGGATTGTAGGAACGAATCCCCAGTTATAAGCAGTATAAAACATTGAGGCAGGTAATTGCTGATTAAGATGCAAAAGAAGTGCTGTCACAGCGGTTAGGTCTTAGCTTAAAACATATTTTGGTTTAGGAGATGAAATTTAAGCTGAACTAGGCATGCTGCGAATCTTTGGTTGTTTGTACTTTATATTCATCATGCAATGCTACTCGTTTGTCAGACCAATATCATCATTAATATAGTGCCAAGGAAAAAACCATAGTATGTAGAAAATAGTGATCCTAAGTCCTAACAACAACAACTCAAAAGTTTCATGATCAGTAACCATAGAAGGCACAGTCTGCCATATCGACACCGGTCAATTCCTAGATTAGTCCTCTATTAGGTAACTTTGCATAAGTAGTTTGACTGCTAAATTAGTAACCAAGAATAGGCCATCAATTCTGTAGAAGGGCATCACACTCCTCTCTGGAGAAAATGGAATTTACAGCATGGGACCATATGCCAATCTGGCTATGCAACCTGAAAAACCAAAATAGTGATGTAGTAGTTGCTAATTTACTCATAAGTGCTGCTCTTCTTAGTGCCTTAATCTTGTGACTTGGGAGGACATTATTTCTGCTGTTCTGCAACAGCTGTAAGTTGACAAGTTATACTATTCCTTTTTTTGTCTAAATGAACTATAAGGTCAGCGCGTGTTTTCAGTGAAGCCTAAATTTTGGTTTGCTCATCTAGTTTTGTCAACTGAGTCTGTAAGATTTCATTCTGTATTCAATATGGATCCATATCTTGCTGCAGATTTGTTAAAAATTTGAGATGCTAAAACATTACGGATATGGCAGGCTGTGCCCAGACTCCTCAGGGGCCAACATAGGCATGATACATCACATGCCAATATGCCATGTGTTGTGCTAGTGCTAGATGATGTGGTGTGCCAGGCTGCCGGCATCCAATGTAGTATTGTTTTACTGTTGTGACATGCCATGAGTGATCTCATTGTTTTAATAATGTGATTCAACAAACCAAGCTTTACTAAGCATGGTCTAAATGTACATAAACCCACTTCCAAAATAAAAAGAGTGGCCTGCAACAAGATTTACCTAAAGGCACACATCCAATCATCTCTCAATGCTGCTGATATTTTTTTCAACCTATTATTCATGTTTGTTTGGCCCTTTACATGGTTTGGGTTCTGCGGCTTTATGCAAATTGTGATATTATAGTCCAAAGAAGTTCCTCATATTTCAAAGTTGCTGTTGTTGCCTGTAGATGTGGACGAATTAAAATACCAACTGGTTGTTTTATATCTGACAATTGTATTAACTCGTATTTACTATTTTCTATTTGCATGCTAAACTAGTGAATTGATTCATATGCTTATCACCTTGTGTGGTTGGAGCTACATGCTTGCAAATATGGGTAGTCCTTCTATAATGCTAGCTGCTATTGGTCAAATTATTTATTTTTTTCCTCAAGGAGAATCTTGTGGCATACTTGATTTATAGTTCACATCGAAGTGTTTCTTTAGTTCTAATTTTAATGTTCATTTTTTCTCTAGTTAACAAGTTAAGCTGATGTTTGCGGTAGTTAAACCTATATCAGACCAACATAGCTTTTCTGATATCACTGTCAATAGTGATCATCTGATTGTACATAATTCGCCTAGATAAGTACTTGAAGTGTTGACCTATCTGCCTACCTATGGTCCTTGTTTGTTGCAAGCACAGCAGAAAAAAATAAATTCTGCAAGCCGAAAATAATTTAATGTTAATGCATAGCTTCATTTCATTAGACTGCCTGGACTACAGGATGGGATTCTGTAATTGAAATTTAGTTAGGTTTTTCACCTAAAATGTTGTACTGGTATATGGACAACATATTTAACCATGTTGGTTCGAAGCAGCCTCTCCGCAGATTTTGCGGGGGGAGGCTTGCCTCGGTTTTTCCCTTCCCCAGACCCCACTCATGTGGGAGCCTCCGGCACTGGGTCTGCCCTTTTAAATACTCTAATGAGAAAAGAAACTGTATGCTAAAATGTATGTTTCAAGTTCGAGAAAAGAAACTGTATGCTTAAAAAAAGCTGTATGTTTTAAGCCTATGCTTGTGCCACAAAACATCTCTTGCAATTTAATTCAATTCATTATCTTATATTTCTTATGTGGAAATTTATACAATTCTTTCCAGATTGCAATGGGCTTGTTACACCTTTCTGTTGTCATCTACATCTTTACTAACTTATCCTACCGCGCACAACATTACATCATGGAAATTTTAAAATCTTTTCATATTGCTCATGGTTCCATTTTTTACTTCTTGTGCTGTTGTGCACAAAAGGAGATTGATGCTCATGAGCTTGCTGGGTATACTTTAGTGGAATTCTTTGTTACGCTTTATAATGCTCCTTATTGTGGATCTATTATGTGATCTCTATATGTCACCTTAGGTCCATATTTTGGTCTGCAGAAGTTATATTTTTTTTTAACTAAAATTTGTGAAAATTATTGTTTGTTTTCCATCATATGAATACTTGACCCAAGCAAAGATTAAAAAATGCACTCCTAATTTTGTGTTCCAGTTTATCTTGTATATGCTGTAAAATGATAAATCTGTCTGATTATGTTTATGATTCTTAGATTCTGTCATTATTTGTGGCTCATAGATAGAGTATTTCCTTTCAAAAAAAACCACAGTACTGAGTGCTTGATTTGCTCCTCAGGAACAACTAGCTGAAGCATTTGGCATCCCAGTTCAATCTCAACGCCTCTGGTTTTTTGTTCAACGACAAAATGGGACATTCCGCCCTTGCACGCCTTTAGCTCCCAATGAAGAGGAACTATCTGTATGTTGCTGGTTGAAGTCTGTTTTCTCTAGCATAAATTATGTCGTTCTTTTAATAAATATAATATAATAATATTTTTGAGTCAGAATAAGACTTCCTTCCATTGCTCCAGCACCTCATTCAAATGATTTGTTGAGCCTGCATTGTCACAAAGTAATAGACCCAAGGGAATTTCTACTTACAGTGTATTGGTTATTCTCGCCAGTAACCATACTTACTTGTGGGTCCTGGTATATTCTGCAACTGGTCAAAAGTTAGGTTTAAGGCTTTTGTAAAAGAAGTTTAAAAGCTTTGTCATAACTACTAGTACATGGTGCTCCTGCTCGCCTGGTTAAGGGACCCACATTTTGTTCATATCGTATTGATCAACCTGGTTAGAGTTTGTTACACGACGGATTCAAAATTTGGTATAGAAAAGATTGGCATGTTATAAAAAATTTCTGGTGAATGTCCATCTAGTTTTTGTTAATAGTTCCTGATTTTTACTGTAGACAAAGAGGCCTGCAACTATGTCCAAGACAATGAAGAGGTTCTTTCATAGTGGTAGAAAATATCATGGAGATCTGAACATGTGTTGGATTGGGTGCCCACATGTATGGAACTATATTTGGAAAAGATTGATGTGCTTGATAGTTCCTCTAGTAACCTGAACCATAAAACAAGATATGTGAGGCCCTACGCGTCACGTGTGCAAATTCTCCACTAAGTCAGTTTTATATGGTGGTTTTTCCACCATGGAGGTCCCATGGCAGCCTAATCTCCCATCATCATGTCCAGTTTCCTGTGTAGTGCGTCTAGCGGATGGTGATGTTGCTGGCATCTTGGCGCACTTCGACGATGAGGTAGAAGCAGAGGAGGCCCAGGTCACTCATGTCGAACACCTTCATTTGTACCTTGAAGGCCTCCACCTCCTCTTTAGCGACGGTGATGATCAGGTCATCGACGTAGACGCTGACGAGTTGGACAGAGCGCCCGCTGCCCGCCGGTACACCGCCGCCTCGTGCGCGCTCTGCCGGAAGCCCATGTCCTTGAGCGTGGCGTCCAGCTTCGTGTTCCAAGCGCGCGGCACCTGACGCAGGCCGTATAGTGCCTTGCGCAAGCGGTACACCTTGCCTTCTTCTCCGGCGACGGCGTAGCCTGGTGGTTGACGTACGTACACCTCCTCCTTGAGGTCGCCGTTGAGGAAGGCGGACTTGACGTCCATGTGGTGGATGCGCCATCCCTCCTGGCCACCAACATGAGGAGGACACGGACCGACTCCATGCGCGCCACCGGAGCAAACGCGTCGTCGTAGTCGATCCCCTCTTGCTGGATGAAGCCGTGCGCCACTAGTTGTGCCTTGTGTTTGATCACTGCCCCAGCCTCATCCTTCTTCAGCTTGAACACCCATTTCAGGGTGATGGGGCAGTGGCTGTCGGATAGATTGACTAGCTCCCAAGTGCGGCTTTGCTCGACGGACTTGAGCTCTTGCTCCATTGCAACGCGCACACCGGATCGCCTTCAGCTTCGGCGTAGGTAGCAGGCTCGATGGCAACATCAGGTGCAGCTGAACATCGAAGTCACGCTGCGCTGGAGCTGGTGGAGGCTGATCGTGTGGTAGCGGTAGAGGAGAGGTTCGTCGTTGTGGTAGGCGTCCGAACGGTCCTTGTCATCCTTTAGCGGCGTGGCGAACTCGATCGGAGGTTGCCGCCGTGTCCTGGTGTTGCAGCTAGCGTAGCAGGGAAAGCAGCAGCCGGGGACGCAGGTGGAGTGGCTGGCTATGGCGCTGGTGGAGTAGCTGCTAGTGCCGATGAACCTACGGGCTCCCCCGGATTTGGTGACGGCGAGCGCGGCAGAGCTGGTGATGAAGACGACGCCGAAGAGGACGATCCAGACTCCGTTGGGACGCGCACTCTGTGCTCCCCTTGCTCCTCCAGGCCACACATACTCGATGACGAAGTCAAACGCCGCCGATGCTGAGCCTCCGAGGTCCACCTTTGTCTAATCCCAGCCGCGCCCTTCGTCGAAGATGACGTCGCGCGCCACATGCATGCGCTAGGTCACCGGGTCGAGGATGCGGTACGCCTGCGCCCCCTCTACGTACCCGATGAAGACGCCGAGCTTGCTGCGGTCATCAAGCTTCCCTAGCTGGTTCAGCTCCTTGACGTAGGGCCTAATAGGGGGTCTTGCCTTGCAAGCTCTTGGTCGATGAGCGATTAAGTAGATGAACTTCCGTCATCACTGCCTCCCCCCAATACACGGCCGGCATGCCTCTATGCTTCAGCAGCGGCCGTGCCATTGCAACCACGGTCTAGTTCCGGCGCTCGACCACCACGTTCTGCTAAAGGCGAGCAGGGGGCGGAGAAGTGGCACTGAATGCCTTCATCGGCGTAGTAGGCGCCGAACTCTGCGGCGGTGAATTCCCCGCCGTTGTCGGTGCGCAGCACCCAGAGCTTACAACCGCTCTCCTTCTCCGTAGCTGCCTGTACTTGCTTGATGGCGTGCTCAGCAGCTCCCTTGGTCGGCAAAAGGACCGCCCACATGAAGCGGGACGCGTCGTCCACCAGTACAAGTAGCGTCGTCTGCCTGGAGTCACCGGCGTCACGGGCGCGTAGGTCGCCGTGAACAAGCTCGAGTTGCTCCTACGTGCGGTACAGGGCTTGACGTGGGAAGGGGCACCTCCTCTGCTTTGTGGCGATGCAGGTGTCGCAGAGCTACTCGACGTGGTTGATCACCGGCATCCCGCGTGCCATAGCCCCCTTGCCCAGCTTGTGCAGCACCTCGAAGTGGAGATGGCAGAACTGTTCGTGCCAGCGCCACGCTTCAGTCTCCGCGCGCGGCGAGGCAGAGTGGCCGAGCCACCTCAAGATGGAGGACATAGAGGCGGTTCGGACTGTGGCGGACCTTGACGAGAAGCCGACCACGCCGATCCCAAATCTAAAGGATGCCCTTGTCGATCTCCACCTCTGATCCGCCCTCGTCCAACTGCTCGAGACTCATGATCGAGTTGCGCAGCGCCGGGATGAAGTAGACACCATGCAGCAACCGGTGCTCGCAAGTCTTGCCTGCGAACACGATCGAGCTGACGCCTTGTATCTCCACCCTTGAGGAATCGCTGAACGTGACCGAGCCACGGACGCTGAAGTCGATGTCGAAGAAGAGCTCATGGCAGCCGGTCATGTGGTGGGTGGCGCTGCTATCAAGGTACCAGCCGTCGAGCTTCTCGCCGGTGCCGGTACCGAGGAAGGCTCGGGCTCGCGATTCGTCGATGTGGAGGTTGGCGGCTGCGGGCACGGTGCAGAAGGTTGAAGTTTGTGCCTTTCCTCTGCTCTCCCCTGTCTCTAGCTCTAGGAAGCTGTGAGGTAGGAACAACTCCTCTGCTTGCGCCATGTGCGTTGCACCACCGTGCTCGCGTCGAGGCTGGCGGCACTCCTTGGCCCAGTGGCCCGTTCCGCCGCAGTTGAGGCAGATGTCGTCGCGGGCTGCCTTGTGTTCGCCGCCGGCAACACCTGCCTTGACTCCTTAACCGCCACCGTCACGGTCACCAGCGCGATCGCCCTTGGGCTTGCCCTTCTTGCCGCCGTGCGGACGCCAGTGACGCTCCTTGGACGTGTTGGTGCCTTCCCCATTCTCCTTCTGCCGAGCGAGCCACTGCTCCTTGGTGTACAGCAGCTTGCCGCCGATGGTGACCGGCTCGGTAGGAGGTGCCTCCTCGCGATCATCCACCGCCTTCAGCCTCCCTGTCACCTCCTCGATGGTGAGATCCTCAAAGTCGAGGAGCGTCTCCATCGCCAGCGCGATCTGGGAGTACTTCTTCGGGACAACGCGCAGGAGCTTCTCCACCGCCCGCGCCTCCGTGAGGTCGTCATCGCTGCGGCGGGTCATCTGCTACATCCGAAAGACGAAGGGCAAAGTCATCGACTTCCTCACCAGGGTGGAAAGTCAGGTGATCCCAGTCTTGGCGGAGCCGCTACAACGTCGCCCGGCGGACACAATCAACGCCGATGCGTGCTGCAGCGATGGAGTCCCACGCATGCTTGGCGGAGGCCTTGTCGGCAAGGGTAGCTCCCAGCTCTGGAGGAATGGCGGTGAGGATAGCCTCGAGTGCCCGCCGGTTGTTGTGGAAATTGACGACGCCGTCCTCGACGGCATCCCAGAGCTACCGGGCCTGCATCTTGACCTTCATCAGCAGAGATCACTCGTGGTAGTTCGCCTTGGTGAGCATCGGTCACGGCGTCCCCGCTCCCGAATCCTTGTAGACAGTATGCACGACCGATGATCGGCCACGGCGCTCGCGACGTCGCTTAGGTGATGGCGACTCGCGACGCGGTGGCAGCTGCTCCATCTCCGCGCGAAGGGCCCCGGCAGCAGCCACTGCAACCTGGGCTGCGGCTGCCGCCTGCCTGGCCGTCTCAGCCACACGCGCTGCTGTGGCCTCCGCAGCGGCATCTGGCACAACCGTGCCGGTGGCTGCGGTGGCGCGGGCTCTGGCGCCGGCAGATCCTCCAGAGAAACTGGAGTGGTTAGATTTGGACATGGTGGCTCTCAACTCTCAAGATAACCTATGCTCTAGAGTCTAGATACCATTTGTTGGCCAGGTAACACAAAGTGGAACTCTGATTTAGAACTGCCAGAGGGCAGCTTGGCCATAGGCCGCTTATTCCATTAAATAGGGAAAAGCAAACTTGGTTTACAAGGAAAAAACACCTTACCTGCTACAACATATTCTAACCATTAAAGTGGATGCTGAGCATATTCTAAGTACTAGGCTTGCAGCAGCTGAAAACAGTTTGACAGAAAACAGTAAATAGCTAAGAGTTTAACTAGATACATAGAGCAGCACTCAAGCTTAACTCTCATCCTGTCTCCTCAGGCCTGTCTCTAATTCAACTGAGGTGGAATTCAAATTTACCTCTTACCACCAGGGAAGCTACAGCCTTGGGTTTATGTTCTGTTGCAAATTGCAATATCACAACAATAGATAATCTAACTAATTAGTCTTATTAATCCTTGTGGCCACCTGCTGCTGCATCCCATGTGCATCCACTCTTTCCCTGGCACTGGGTCATAGCAACTCTTGAATGGAAATTTCTGTTTTGTTAACTTGGTAGTCAGATGCCAGCTTTGTTTAATATGTTCCTTATATGGTTTATTTTGTTGGCAATGCATGCCCTTTTTGTTTGCTTCCTTTTGTTGTTACCTATTTATATAATCTGTTTCGTTCACGAAAGATTGATTATGAAAATTCACTTTTGTAGGTAGGAATGGAGTCATCGGAAGAATCTAATGCTTGTGAGCTGCATCTGTTTTTGGAGGTTAGACTTTAACTTCAAAAAATATTTTCTCATACATTATGTAACATCCCAGGATAAAAGTTTTGCTAAAGCCCAGCCCCGAAGCAAGATACCTACAGGTCACTGCTATACACATGGGCCAAGAAGTGTTCAGCACTAGCAGAAAAATGCTACAGGGTTCAAACATAGTAACTCTGGGTTAGCTCTTCTGTCCTGCAGGATGGCTGTATTTTGGTGAATTTTGGACCCCCGGGGTGTTACATCAAGATTCTTTAAAAGAATGCTTCCCACTCCATCCAATGAGTTACTGCTTACCGAATTTTCCTTAATATGCACTCACTTTAGGTGCTTCATCCTCTTCGTGTGCGCAATATGATTAGCAAAGATGACATATTGGTGTTCCTAAAGCTGTATGACCCAGGTCAAAGACAGCTACGGTCAGTGCGGTTTATTGACTGCCCCCTCTCTTTTTTCCTACTTTGGTAATCTTAAGAACTTTCATTCAATTTGATTGTTTTGAATGTGAAAAATAGATATGTCGGCACACTCTTTGTCAAAGCTTCGTCAAAGCCTTCATGTATTCTTCCAAAGCTAAGAACTCTAGCTGGTTTTCATGCATACGAAGAAATTGAATTGTATGAGGTTTGGTTTTATACCTTTGTAAAGTAGATAAACTTAATCCTAATTGACATGGTCTTGTTGTAATTCTCGATCATATTTAATGATTTCTCACTTTAACATGCAGGAAATAAAATTCGAACCGACGTTGATATGTGAGAGGATTGACATTAATGGTACCTTTACATATAATCAGGTTTGTTTATAGTACTTGTCATCTCATTTCTATTTGCTCCTGAAAACTTAGTTTCTGTCCTTATAGCCCCCCCCCCCCCCCCCCCCCCCCCCCCCCCCCCCCCCCCCCCCCCCTCCTTTTCAGATTGAAAATGGGGACATTATTTGCTACCAGAAAACGGCCAACTCAGAGGACAAATATCCTAATGTTGAATTGTTCTTCAAGCATGTTCTTGGTCAGAAGGTGCCTGTTCTATCAAAAACTTGATCTTCAGTTTGTTGCCTAGTGTGGCAAGATCTTGTTCTCCCTTATATGCTTCCTTTACCATTAGATCTTTCCTTCTTTGGTTGTACAGACTACAGAGGGAGCCCAGATGGTTGTGTTTTTCTTTGACATTGTCTGCTGTAATAACTCCGCCTATGGTGGGACGCCTTTGGTGTCCCAGCATAGCAAGTCCTAAGCCCTGGTAAAAGAGGAGGGTTGTGTTAGGCGTGACGAGCCAATGTAAAAATGTAGCCACTTTAATGGAGATGAAATCCGAAAGAAAATCGTTGGGGCGTAACCCTCTTAGCGACGCGCCATATCGGAACCCGGGTATGGTGTTAAATGGGCAAGGGCTGGGTCGTCACCCCCGTGACGCGCCGTGTCGTGATATGGGCCTGGTGTCAAGTGAGCAAGGATCGGATCGTCGCTTCCTTAGTGGCGCGCTAC
The DNA here is from genome assembly GCF_019320115.1 of Miscanthus floridulus. Taxonomy (NCBI): domain Eukaryota; kingdom Viridiplantae; phylum Streptophyta; class Magnoliopsida; order Poales; family Poaceae; genus Miscanthus; species Miscanthus floridulus. Next base: position 34,347 of record NW_027097076.1, on the reverse strand, counting down.
ATCGGCGCCCGGGTGTAGTGAAAAATGAGCAAGGGTCTTCGCATCTGAGTCTACGGGTGCGGAGGGTAAGGAAGCTAGTCGAACCAACTAGGATCCGTTTAGGTAGTTGGAATATAGGGTCACTTACAAGTAAGTTAAGATAATTAGTTGATACCGCGACTAGGAGGCGTGTAAATATATTATGCGTTCAAGAGACTAAATGGAAGGGTCAGAAGGCGAAGGAGGTGGACAATACAGGTTTCAAGCTTTGATACACAGGGACAGTCGCGAATAGAAATGGAGTAGGAGTTTTGATTGATAAGAGCCTTAAGAATGGTGTGGTGGGAGTGAGAAGGCAAGGAGATAGGATTATCTTAGTCAAGCTTGTTGGTGATATGGTCTTGAACATAATTAGTGCGTATGCCCCCCAAGTAGGCCTCGACGAGAGTGCTAAGAGACAGTTCTGGGAAGACTTAGATGGCCTGGTTAGAGCCATACCTAGTAGTGAGAAGTTTTTTATAGGAGGAGATCTTAATGGGCATGTAGGTACTACAAGTGCAGGTTTCGAGGCAGTTCATGGAGGTTTTGGGTATGGTAGTAGGAATCAGGAGAGGGAGGAAGTTCTTGACTTCGCGGTAGCTTTTGACTTGATGATAGCCAACACTTTCTTTAGAAAGAGAGAATCTCATCTAGTGACCTTCAGTAGCGGACAACACTGTAGCCAGATTGACTTTGTCCTCGCAAGAAGAAAGGACAAACGAGCATGCTTGGATTGCAAGGTGATACCAGGGGAGTGTGTTGTTTCTCAACATAAGCTTTTGGTGGCAGATTTTCGTTTTCAGGTGCGTGCCCGTAGGGATAAACAAGCTAAGATTGAAAGAACAAAGTGGTGGAAACTGAAAGGGGAGACGTCAGAGGTATTCAGGGAAAGGGTTATCAAAGAGGGCTCTTGGAAGAAAGAAGATGACATAAATAACATGTGGGAGAAGATGGCAACCAACATTCGGAAGGTGGCCTCAGAGGTGTGTGGAGTAACTAAAGGAAGTAGAGGCGAGGCTAAAGATACTTGGTGGTGCAACGAGGAAGTCCAAAGGGCTATTAAAGAGAAGAAAATATGCTATAGACGCTTGTACCATGACAGGAGTGTGGACAACATAGAGAAGTACAAGGTGACAAAGAAGACTGCAAAGCGAGCTGTAAGTGTGGCAAAGGGTAGAGTGTACGAGGATCTTTACCAACATTTGAGTACGAAGGAAGGAGAGAATGACATTTATAGGATGGCTAGGGTTCGTGAGAGAAAGACAAGGGACTTCAACCAAGTTAAGTGCATTAAGGATGAAAGGGAGCATCTCTTGGCGAAGAAGGATGAGATCCGACATCGATGGCAAGAGTATTTTAACAAATTGTTCAATGGTGAGAATATGGACACAACCTTTCAGTTGGATGACTCTTTTGATAACACCAATAGGCGCTTTGTGCGGAGAATCCAAGAATCTGAGGTCAGAGAGGTGTTGAAAAGGATGAAAGGAGGTAAGGCGATGGGACCGGATGGTATCCCAATCGAGGTGTGGAGATGCCTCGGGGACATAGCTATAGTATGGCTAACCAAGCTGTTCAACCATATTTTTCGATCGAACAAGATGCCTGATGAGTGGAGAAGTATATTGGTACCGATCTACAAGAATAAAGGCTATATTCAAAGTTGTACTAATTACCGGGGAATTAAGTTGATGAGCCATACTATGAAGCTATGGGAGAGAGTTATCGAGCATCGTTTGAGAGCAATAACGCGGGTCTCTATGAACCAATTTGGTTTCATGCCCGGAAGGTCAACCATGGAAGCCATTTTCTTAATAAGACAAGTTATGGAGTGGTATAGGTAGAAGGACCTACACATGGTTTTTATTGACTTGGAGAAGGCTTATGATAAAATACCAAGGAATGTTATGTGGTGGGCTTTGGACAAACATAAAGTCCCAACGAAATACGTCGGGCTCATTAAGAACATGTACAACAATGTTGTGACTAGAGTTCGAACAAGTGATGGAGACACGGATGACTTCCTGATTAGGATATGACTACATTAAGGGTCAGCTTTGAGCCCTTATTTGTTTGCTTTAGTGATGGATGAGGTCACAAGGGTATTAGGATATGTATATATCTAGATCAATTAGCGATTGATTGGTTTTTCCCTAGATAGGCTAGCTGCCATGTATAGCCTAGGATAGTTTCCTTGTACAGGAAATAGCTTCTCATGTATGTGACTTCCATGTATGCCTATTGGCTATATATATGAAAGGCTCCCCACCCATATTAGTGAGTGTGGTGATTCTCTACCTTCTACATGGTATCAGGCCTTTAGATCCTCCTTCTCCCTCCCTCCCACCGCACAGCCCCCCCCTGCTGCGTTGCTCCCCCTCCCAGGTCGCCCATGTCGACCTCCTCTGCCACCAGCTCCACCACATCCTCCAGCACCTCGGCTGCTATGGGCTCCATCTCTGCCCCAGCAGTCTTCGTCGCCTCCTACGCGACGATCAATGTCAAGAACCACATCCCGGTGACCCTGGAACTGACGAAGCCCAACTTCAACCAGTGGGAGCCGTTTTTCACCTCTCTCTGCGGGAAATTCGGTCTCCTTCCGCACGTCGACGGCACGGCGGCGACCAGCCCCACTGACTCTGCTTGGGCCATTGCCGACGCCTGCGTCCGCAGCTGGCTCCTCGGCTCTGCCGAGACGGACGTCATTGGCCTTGCTGCGGCACCGAATCAGACTGCGCGCGAGCTCTGGGTTGCCATCAGGCGCCTCTTCGAGGCCAACAAGGCTCCGCGCGCCATCTTCCTGGGTCACGAGTTCCACTCCATGACCCAGGGCGATTCCTCCATCAACGACTACGCCCAGCGGATGAAGGCCACAGCCGATGCTCTGCGCGATGTCGGCCGCACCATCACCGACTCGGAGCTCGTCCTCAACTTCCTCCGCGGCCTCAATCCCCGCTTTGCCAGCACCGTCGACAACATCGCCGATTCCCACCCGCTGCCGGACTTCGCCACCACCCGTGAGAAGCTCGTGTTGAAGGAGCTCCGCCTCGCCAACGAGGGCTCCGTCGCTGCCCAGACGGCGTTCCATGCCTCGTGCGGCACAGGCTGCCGCATCACCTCCGGCAACACGGGCAGTGGCTACACCGCCGGTCGCCAGGGCAGCCACAGCAGCGGCTCTGGCAGTGGCTACGGCGGCGGCGGCCAGGGCAGCGGCGGCGGTCGCTGGAAGAAGAAGGGCAGGGGCGGCTCCAACTCTGGGGGCGGGCAGAAGTCCTCTGCTCCGCCAGCGGGCCCTTGGTACTGCTACGCTCCCTGGACGGGCGGAGCGCAGCAGCAGCCCTGGCGTCCGCCGACGCCGAACCCAGCCTGGCGTGGCCCTGGGGTCCTCGGCGCCTTCCCTTCAGCCCAGGCGCACACGGCGTTCGCCCCCGCCCAGTTCTCCGACGCCTCTCCTTCACCTCCGCAGCAGCATGGCGGCTAGGATCAGGCCGGCCTCATTGCCGCCCTGAACCAGATGTCCCTCCAGGGGTCTTCCCCCTGGGTCCTCGACACCGGTGCCACTGCCCACATGTCGTCCTCGGATGGTACACTCCTGTCCCGTCTTCCCCCACCCTCTTCCGGCATCACGGTTGGCAACGGCACTACAATTCCTATCACCTGCCGTGGCACATCCACACTGTCTTTTCCTAATTCTGTTTTTCATCTTAACAATGTTCTGGTTGCTCCTGATTTAGTGCGCAACCTTCTTTCCGTCCGTCAATTCACTCGTGACAATGCTTGCTCAATTGAATTTGACGCTTGTGGCTTTTCTGTCAAGGACCAACAGGCGGGGCGCGTGACTCCTCGCTGCAATAGTGGTGGCGACCTCTACACCTTCCCCTCCACACCAGCTCACTCCTGCAGCCTCGCCACCACATCGTCTCTGTGGCACCACCGCCTCGGCCACCCCGGTCCAACCAGCCTCACCACTCTCCGGAGCATGTCGGTCATCTCCTACAATAAGAGCTCGTCATGCCTATGCCATGCCTGTCAACTTGGCAAGCACGTGCGACTCCCATTCAGTCACTCCACCTCTGTAACCAATGCTCCGTTTGATTTAGTTCATTGTGATGTGTGGACATCTCCCGTGCTTAGCAACTCCGGATTCAAATATTATCTTGTTTTAGTAGATGATTTTTCTCATTACTGCTGGTCCTTTCCACTTCGCCAAAAATCCGAGGTGCACCGCCACATTGTCGAGTTCATTGCCTACGCTCAGACACAGTTTGGCACAACACCTAAATCCTTTCAAGCAGATAATGGGACCGAGTTTGTTAACCACGCCACCACCTCTTTCCTCACCAGCCATGGCATTCTGCTCCGCCTCTCCTGCCCCTATACCTCCCCACAAAACGGCAAGGCTGAACGCATGCTCCGCACCACCAACAACACCATCCGGTCCATGCTCCTCCATGCGTCAATGCCACCTCCCTATTGGGCTGAGGCTCTCATCACAGCCACCTTCCTCCTCAATAGGCGTCCCTCCTCCTCCATCCACAATAGAATACCTCACCAACTCCTTCACGGCACCATCCCAGATTACTCCTCACTTCGCGTTTTCGGGTGCCTCTGCTATCCAAACCTCACTGCCACCTCCCCACACAAACTCGCCACTCGCTCCGCACCTTGTGTTTTCCTTGGATATCCATCCTCTCACAAGGGCTACCGCTGCCTCGACATGTCTACTCGTCGCATTATCATCTCTCGTCATGTCATTTTCGACGAGTCCGTGTTTCCGTTCTCAGCAGCACCATCGGCGGCTTCCATGCCGTCTTCACTTGATTTTCTGATGCATGGACTCTCCTCCTCGCCGACACCAGCGAGCACTACTACACCACTTGCTGCCACCAGCGAGGATCCGTTCCCGGCGCTCCTGGACCCGGCTGTACTCCAGCTGGGCCCCCTGGCTACGCCTGCGGGCGGGCACACTCCAGCTGCTCCTCCTGCGGGCGGGCCACAGCTGGGAGGCCAGCGCTTCGGTGCCGTCTACACTCGCCGTGCCCGGACTCCTGCAGCGCCGGCCACCGAGCCGGTGGCTCCTGCGGCTGCCTCCGTGGCCCCTGCTACTGTGCCAACAGCGGCTGCAGCACCGGCAGCGCCACCAGCCGTGCTACCCGCAGTACCAGTGGCCCGGCCTGTGACACGCTCACAGACCGGCAGCCTCCGCACCGTCCAGCGCTACGGCTTCTCTGCCTCCGTCGCCTCGCTAGTCCCGGTGAACTATCGCAGTGCACTCGCCGATCCCAATTGGCGCGCTGCGATGGCGGAAGAGTACAAGGCGCTGATCGACAACGGCACTTGGCGCCTCGTACCTCGGCCGCCTGGTGCGAACATCATCACTGGCAAGTGGCTGTTCAAGCACAAGCTCCATTCCGACGGCTCCCTCGCCCGGCACAAGGCACGCTGGGTCGTCCGCGGGTTCTCCCAGGAGGCCGGTGTTGACTACGACGAGACATTCCGCCCCGTCGTCAAGCCGGCCACGATCCGCACCGTCCTCAGCATCTCCGCGTCGCGAGATTGGCCCATACGCTAGCTCGACGTGAAGAATGCCTTCCTCCACGGCAACCTCAAGGAGACGGTCTACTGCGAGCAGCCGAAAGGCTTCGTCGACCCCGCTGCTCCTAACTCTGTCTGTTTGCTGCAAAAGTCCTTGTATGGACTTAAGCAGGCGCCGCGTGCTTGGAACCAGTGCTTCTCCAACTTCATCTGCAGCATCGGCTTCACCACCTCCAAGTCGGATGCCTCCCTGTTCGTCTACAAGGCTGGCGACAACATGGCCTACCTCCTCCTCTACGTTGATGACATCATCGTCACCGCGTCGTCACCGGCCCTTCTCCAGCATGTCACTTCACGCCTTCACTCGGAGTTCGCCATGACGGACCTCGGCGACTTACACCACTTCCTCGGCATCTCGGTGACGCGGGACAGCAGCGGGCTGTTCCTCTCCCAGCGGCAGTACGCTGCTGATCTCCTCCAGCGTGCTGGCATGGCTGAATGCCATCCGACAGCTACTCCTGTGGATGCCCGGACCAAGCTGTCCGCCTCAGAGGGCGCCCCAATTGCCAATCCCTCGGAGTACAGGAGCCTTGCGGGTGCGCTCCAGTACCTCACTCTGACAAGGCCGGACCTGGCTTATGCTGTCCAGCAGGTCTGCCTCTTCATGCACGACCCCCGCGAGCCACACCTTGCGCTGATCAAGCGTATCCTACGATACGTCAAGGGGTCTCTGTCCGCCGGTCTGCACTTGGGCTCCGGTGCCGTTGACCAGCTCACAGCCTACTCCGACGCCGACTGGGCTGGCTGCCCAGACACGCGCCGTTCTACCTCTGGCTTCTGCGTCTACCTCGGTGACAACCTGGTGTCCTGGTCTTCCAAGCGTCAGACGACCGTGTCTCGCTCCAGTGCCGAAGCAGAGTACCGAGCAGTGGCCCATGTTGTTGCCGAGTGCTGCTGGCTGCGTCAGCTTTTACAGGAGCTCCACATCTCCATCCCGCTTGCGACGGTTGTCTACTGTGACAATGTGAGCGCCGTCTACATGGCTGCCAACCCCGTCCACCACCGCCGCACGAAGCACATCGAGATCGACATCCACTTCGTCCGTGAAAAGGTCGCTCTGGGACAGTTCCGTGTTCTCCATGTCCCATCTGCACATCAGTTCGCAGATATCATGACCAAGGGTCTGCCCGTCCAGCTCTTCACTGATTTTCGGACCAGTCTATGCGTCCGTGATGCTTCCGCTACGACTGCGGGCGGGTATTAGGATATGTATATATCTAGATCAATTAGCGATTGATTGGTTTTTCCCTAGATAGGCTAGCTGCCATGTATAGCCTAGGATAGTTTCCTTGTACAGGAAATAGCTTCCCATGTATGTGACTTCCATGTATGCCTATTGGCTATATATATGAAAGGCTCCCCACCCACATCGTGAGTGTGGTGATTCTCTACCTTCTACAATTATGTAATGAGATGAGATTTTTGAGATATTTACCCTGTTGTCCAAGCTGTTGTACTGGGGGGAATGTTGATCATAAATCACTATCTGAGCTTTCACAAAACTATCGAAAGTGCCACTATCATCCAATGTGAATCCCCCAGTTTGAAGTTCAGTGTCTGGTATCAAATCAGGAATTCGATTAAATGTTGGCGGCTGTAGGGAAGGAACACTGGTAGGCAAAAAGTTCTGGGTGCTAAAATAGTCTGATATAGTCCTCTCTCGATGCATAGGTGTTTCAAATTCATCAAAATCATCTGATGCCTCAAAAAAGTTTTCCTCACTGTCATGTTTCTTCAATTGGGTGCCTCTAGGTCCTGAACTGTTCTTTCGACTAGGAGATGGGAGTTCTTGGGTTTGCATGCTATTGATATAAGACTTTGCCAAGAACCTTGGCACAGGACTCCCTGGGTAGTAAAACTGGTCTTCAATTTCTAGTGACCCCAAAATAGTTCCTATCAGTAAATTGCCACCTTTCATTGAGAGTTCAACCTGTTTATTCCAAAAGAAAAAAAAACATATATTAATAAGAGTCACAAAGCAAGGACCACACAAAAGAAAAGTTCGATACCTGACCACCAACTGCCCGAAATTCAAACAGGCTGCTCTCCTTAGCTAGCAGAACTTTTTTTAGTTTGTGGTTACTCTACAGAAGCATGAGTTGCATCAAAAACACTGAATCAAGGTTACGAAAAAAATTAGGCGAGAAAGAAATACCTCATAGCCACATGAAAAACATATCTTTAACTCATCAAGAATGCCAGCAACAAATAATTTCTCTGTGTCAGCAACATCGGGAAAGCTGCCTTTGAATGAGTGGGCCTCTGATGGGAGAGCAACTCCAGGGAAGCTTGAAATTGCAGCAGAACCCTAAAAGCAGGCTAATAATTCTATGGATGCCAACAGAAGATAGATATGTAATGAAAATTTGACCAAAAAGAAAAACAAAACAAGGAGTACCGATGCACGGTATATAGCACCCTGTAAACGGCTCTGCCATATCTTTCGTGCCTCGTCATTATCAAACAACAAAATTAAAGCACCAGTGTCTTCCAGAATCTGTAAAAGAATAAAGTTTATTGAGATAATCAATTATGTCAGGGGATCTGAAGTAGAACAGAATGTTATGAAGTGCCACTAGACCGTTCCTTGGGATTAACTTGGCCAGAATCATGCAGCGCCAGGATGTTCTGCACACCATTTGTAAGCTCAGTAGGTACCTGATGAACTTGTTTCCCACGTAAACTGCAACTCAACACAAAGGTGTTAAAACAAGTGTCCCGGCACATAAAAATGCAAAAAATAAACACAAACCATTCATATAATCACATGAAATTACTCCGCTGAGGTGCAGCTCCAACGAGGCACCCCAGGAGTGAGATTCAAGTTTCAAATGGTGGACTGGCCATCCAGAATGAATGTGCCACACCCTCAGCTCTTCCTCTGCTGGGCCTTCCTTGGACCTCAAGCACTCCACACCTACTGTCCCTATCCCGGCAAAAGCTACAGTGGTGCCAGATCTTTGTACACATATGGCCAAGCAGTCTATTCTAGGCGCGGAACATGACAGTATAAGCTCCAAACTTGACAGTAACATAGGATTCAGAACTATAGGAAAGTGCATAACCTGAACCATTGCTTGTATGTTGTAGACATTGAATTTTCAAATACATAGAGAAATGGACCCACTAGACGCAAATATCTGTGTTGCCAAGCAGCTTCCCGGTTTCCAACCCCCTAACAGTAGGTCATGAAAATGATTTAGAGAAAGAACGTAATTCCAAAATGATTGAACATTAGTGAGTAGAATTATAAAAGAATGTAAACCTTCCATGTGAGAAGAGATGACGACCCTTCAAAGTCAGCATGATCCCACAAGTGTTCATGATCTGAACTGCTATTGTCACTAGCACCATCTTGAAAATTTTTAAAAATTTCCATTAAACGATGATAGCGTGCAGGAGAGAAATGAAATCCTAGGGAAGGCACCCGTATCGCCAGTCTTGTGGAAGGATAGAGAGGACTTTCTAACTGGATCTGTCCAAAGATGGAACAGTGACCATCATGATGATAACATTTAATAGTCCCCCCCCCCCCCCCCCCCCCCCCCCCCCCCCCCCAAAAAAAAAAAAAAAAAAAAAAAAAGGTGTGGGTGGAGTATTGTTTACCTGCTGAAGCTTCAAAGCAATCCCGCACTTGTCAATTACCGGCAACAAGTTTGTTTCATCAGATGTTTCATTCCAATGGTAATCACCATCCACCAGAAATGCAGAGACATCACTAAGCACCAAATTGAAGTTTAGATACATATCCTGCTCTTCTGAAGTATAGGCATCCCATATTTCCTGAAGAAACAAAGTGACGTTAGTAGCATACAAACCAAACACTTAAGATATAAATGTTACTTGCAAATAGAAGACACAACCTCTGTCCGAAGAACTAAATTTCCAAGGTCAAGCAAAAGCTTAGTCTCATGTACATCATCTGGTCGGAACTTGGTAGGAACGGTAATTTTTGGAGCAGCAATATCCATGTTCAGTGAAAACCTAATAGGGGTTATGTTACGCATTAGTCGACGTCGAAGAAGGGGTTGACAAAAGAAAATATAGCTAATTCTTTAGTGTAGCTTTAGCATAGAAGCAATGATGTAGATATCTAAAGTAACTGAAATACAAACCAACAACATCAGCATAAATTTTATGGTATAGACAAAGTGACAATAATCCTTATTTCAGGGGAAACCACAATCCCATTTTTCAAATTCCTTTTGAGGTTGAAATTCTAGTAAAATATTTACCCCCCTTCCAGTTAAATATTCTGCATAGGCTGTAACTAAGTACTAAACTGTGGTTGCTTTTTTTTATTTCGTTTTTTTTACCAAAATAAAAAATATTAGTCAAAGGAAGCTAATAATGTCCAGGTTGTACCATTGAAAGCTAGGGCTTCTTGGAATTTTTTTTACAGTACCATTCTGTCCTCATATAGAGAATGGTGGAAAACCCACATGAATTTTTTTTTTCAGAATATGAAAATGGAGAAAAAAAATACACTAACCTGGACTGATCTTTTAGCACCCGAGTCATTTGCTGTTGAGCAGTCCGTTTCACTTCATCTAGTGTCATCTTCACAAAGCAACACAGAATGATCAATCAATCATCTGATCACATGAAACAGTCTTGCCTCAAATCGATTTTACTCATAGATACCTGTACAGCAGCAGCAGTCTCTAGTGCCAAGTTCTGGCTAATGGTAGGGCTACTCTTGAAGAAGCCAACAATTTGATCGATTGAATCCTTTAAATACTATAAGAACAAAAACTCAAATAGTGAAATAGTAGAGCAAATGCATGCACACTAAGGTATAATGAGGATAGCAGCTTACAGTTATATAACAAGGAGAAGCTTTAGCTGTGAAACTCCAGTCTAGTTGCTCATCAAAAGGTTTGTAGGAGAAGATGCCGACAAAAGAATCAACGACACTTGCACTCTAGAACATACAGAACACGGAATCGTGTGAGTGGCTACCATAGTTACTAAGTGTAAAATGCAAATTGAACAGACACAGAAACCTCAGCAAGCAGGCCATATGGAGATAAAAGCCTGTAGGAACCCAGCTTCAGATCAAATATTTTTGCCTCCGGATACATTTTCAAGTTGCAGCAGAAATCTTGACACGAGAGATCAGCAAGGCACTCCGAATCATCAATGGTAAGCTTTGATGCATTATGTTTCATACGTATTTCAAAATCAAATTGCATCAGTTTCATATCCTGTTGATCAGGGATATACTCATTGGTTTCTTTGTACCCAATAATCTGATTTAGTCTTTCCCAATCTTCAGCAGTAAAACTCTTTGAATCTTCCTCATCCTTTGAAGAGCCAGTCCTATATGAAGACAGATTAATTGCTGCATATTTAACAATATAGAAACAATAGGGTTTTATAGGCCAGAAATCAACCATCCAAATGACCACCAGGACTGCTGCTTATTTTGTTGAGCATACTGATATGTTTCCACCGACTGTTCTACAAACTTGTGAGCTAGCATCCTACACAAAATAAGAAGATTGTATGTATCAAATAAAGGTAACTGCACTCATCATCGGCATAAATGATAGGGTGTATGCACATGAATCTCGAATTACATACAAAATTCATCCAAACTGCTGCATGGATGTTTGTCCATTTGCCAATTATTGTGACAAGAATCAAGGATGAAGATAAGATGCATAGCAGGTTGTTCAATGTGCATGTGCATTCGGGAAGTGAAGAATCAAGGACATGCACTGTTCAAGGGACTAACTATACAATGTTATACATGTAGAGCTCCAAAAATAAAAGCTCAAAAGCAAGGATGGCCTAATGCAATGATACACAGATCTTCTTCTATTTGAGTAAAAAAACAAGGATGACCTATTCAAGAATCAGAGATCTTCTGTCACAGTTGCATGCAAAATAATATTTCATAAAGTGGAAATAGTTGTGAGAAGAGACAAGAGTGCAGATTGGATACAAGGTGAACATGCAGTTTACGAGAAATAAGTGTACATATCACCGTTGTTTGTTAGGAAAGAAAGTGTGCAGAGCGAATGTCAGGCTGAAGGTGGGGGCGGGGGTGCAGAGAAGTCATAGTAATTTCAAAGGCTGAACCAATGTCACTGTAGTGCACGTTCACTGTCTTTCATGGGAAAGGGCAGCTGAGCAAGCGGGAAAAAACAGTGCAATAAGGTGAACTTCTTTTGCAGACCTAAAGGCACCCTGTATGCTCAGAAGGCAAAATTTTGGCAACCTCCCCAAACTCTACATCACACTCTTTTAGGAATAATCCCCATGGAGATGTACTGATGTACTGAGGACAAAAATAGAAGCACATCACCTCCACTGTAGAATAACCTCCATATCAAGTTCACGGTCCATCCTCTTAATCTCCTCATCGTCATCAACAACCAGTCGACTCATGTCAGATTTCAAGAGGGATGCATATAAAGATACATATGCCTTCCGAAGTCTTGCATTTCTCAATAATTGCTCCCAAGAAAGACTCCCACTGCATCCATAAGTTAGATACATCACCATGAAAGAATCAACAAAGATTGTATTGACATAAAGGCACATGAAATGAGGACATATTTGATGATATTAAAGTTAAAGGAAACACTGTCAAACGAAATATTAGTGATACTACTTGAACACACACGAAGAGATACACAAGAAAGCCTTGAATCAGTTGCCAGGCGAATGGTTGAGTCCTCTGCTCAACTGCTTTCTTTTTTCTTACATAAACACTACTGACATGTCACATGTGGTACAGTACTACAAAGAAAATTAATGGCTCCACCCGGATAAAGAAAGAAGACAAGCAAATATCCCACAGCATGATTAAACCAAATATTGGGATGTGCATTGGATTTATTATAGGCTAAATGCTAAAGCAAACATAACAACCATTCATCCAATCTATATGTATAAGTAGCCCAAACTGACATTAAAAAAAAAAGGTCGCCCAAACTATGCTAGAGGATAATGAAACCAGAAAATTAAAAAAAAAACTGAGCACCTTTTAATGCCAGTAAATAATGCATGGAATCTATATATGAATTGGAAGTCAGAGAAGAATGTGCAGATATACATACCTTGCTTTCTTCATTTCCTGAGTCATCACCTTGTATGCATATTTCCACCAAGCTCGTGGATCCGATTTTACTGGTAAAGATGGTCGGAGATGAGCATATCTCAGCCGTTGATTAAAAGTAGAGAAATTATCAGCCATCTTCAACATGTCCCTGTAGCCATCCTGGTTCGAGGGAAAAGGTATTATTTTTCACAGTGCTTTTGACAAAACTGAGAGAGAAAAAAAGAGTACAAACCTTTGACAACGACAGAGTAACATCATCCAAATCAACTGCAGCATTTTGCAATGCTTGTCCTGTTTTCTTTGCCTCAGTAAGTTGTATCTTTGTATATTTTGCTTTGCCAGACACAGGTTGTAAAATGTAGGCATGCTTTTTTGAAGCAGATCTGGAACCATCCTGCTCCTGAAACTCAAAAACCTGAAATGCATTTTACGAACCAATAAAGATTTGTCAGGTTGCTGGATGCAAGCAACGGAAGAATAACAGACCCCACCAGAACCTCACTACAGCACCACGTCTATCAACATTCTACCACATGTTTTTTTCTGGTAGATATTGCCAAAGACAACTGTCTCCAAGCAAATTTATACTCTCAAGCTCAGGTATTTATTTGTGCACAAACACAAGGAGTACCTGACTCCACTCTGATGGAAGTAAATCCTCCCAGGGTTTATCCACAATCCAGGGACTGCTATCAGAGTCAAAATACACCGCAAGACTCTCAAGTTCAACAGACTGCAAAATGCCAAGTAAGTTAATGAAGTAATGCAAGTTGGTCAAAAGTTAAAAAAAAAGTCAAACTAAAACAAATAAGCACACCAAATGTGCCAAATGCTCAATGTATTCACTGCTGAGGCGAACAGAATTCACTACTAGGTCAAAAAAGCTTTACATCAAATTAATCGACCACCAAAATTAGAAAAAAAAAGTGAACTATTGTTGTTGTTGTTTTTACTTTGGAGCCTAATATTCGGCTACAAAAAAGAACAAACAATCACCATTTCTTGGAGAAATTGGTATTTCCTCATGTACTCACTTTCCTTTCTACGTGGATCACAAAAAACAGAACTGGACTCCCAGAAGTTGACAGCAGCCATGAGTAATATCAAACTAACCGTGGAAACAAAATGCAGGAACAATGTACCTTTTTCACTCGATCCAAATCACCACCTGTGGCAAAAGTCTCCTTGCCAAAGTCGTCCACTGTAACTGCTGAAAGCTTTGAAAGTACCAGACCTGCTGCGAAAGGGTGGCCAGGATTGCTACAGGAAACAGGTCACAGTGTTCTTATACTCCTTAAAAATGTGCAGCCCGAAGGATAAACCATTGAGCAGAACTGAATTACCTCTCTACGTCTTCGTATCTGATATGAATATTGCCAATGGATAACTTGATATTTCCAATTACAGTGCCAACGAAAGACCCAAGCCATGATGAATTCTTCCACAAAAAAGGAAAATCGCAGTGAGAAATGAAAAAAGTATCTAAGATGGTCAGATCTAAACCACACGACAGCAGGTAAAAAATATAGGGAAGATTGACTATCCCAACTACACATAGAAACAGTACTGGCACATACTAGTTCAGATTTCAGTTGCTGTTGGCGCTCCAATAATTTGATCTCCATTTCCTGTGTAAACCAAAAAATCAGTATGTGCATGGATCCAACATTAATTGCAAAAATCACTTAGCTGTCATCAGAAGTTTATTACCCTAACTCGACTTCTTTTTGCTTCCTGGACAGCATCCTCGCTGCAACCTTCAACTTGTGTTGCTGGTTCAGCTAGTATAAAAATTCGATCAAGATAAACCAAAACTGGCTCTTGTCCCAACCTGCTCCATGGAACCTAACAATCATTGACACAAACATCCTTGAACCCATTCCTCCGTATTACAGAAAACAAATTCAGTATATGACTATATGTACTAAACCAAAGAAAGTACTACTCCAAACCTTGAGCTTCACGGAACCAAGAAAACCAGCTTTGACTCTAACAGGTAATTTCAATGAATTGAGCGCTTCTGGCTTCAGTTGCATGTTTGTGAGCTCTACATCACCTGAAACAATTTTTCAGAAAACAGAACATCATTAGGTAATAGAAGACATGTCAATGATTAAAAAATGGTCAATAGCTGGGGCAAGAAAATTGTGTCCCCCCTGATCCCCTCGTGCATGTGCACACATGAATGTGGATATCTTCAAGCTCCAGCTAATAACTTCACTAAATGCCATGGACCACATTGCATTTCGATGTCATCATGAAACCAACGTTAGTTTCATCAAATACCCAGAATTGTGCTGCACATGACCTGAGCTCCCTTACTCATGCCCTGAGGCCACTGACACAAAAGCCATCTGATGCCTACCATCATCTCATACACTTCTCATGACAAGACTATCATTACAACAGATTCCTGCTATGCTCTCACCAAATGTCAAAGCCACATGCCACCTTAATTTCCAAATGAACTTGCGATCTAACATCCAACAACTGATGTAGATGTCTGACAAAAACTAGGCACTCACATACACCCCTGCAATCACTTGCTATGTGAATTCCTCCAAAATACCAATTGAAAATACTGCTACCAACATTCCTGTATTTGTTTTTATCAATTAAGGTTGGGAAGCCATTTATGGCCCATCCAACAAATTTGCTAATTTAGGCCAGTCTTAGTGGGGAGTTTCATCTCCCAGTTTCCAAGCCAGTTTTACAAAACGCTGGGTTGCTTGAAGACATGCTTCGTGGTTGATGACATCTTGGTAAAAAGGCTCAGATACAAGCATGCAGTCTCACACCTGAATGCCCACAACAATGTGTCACCAAGTCAGCTCCACAATTCTCTGAGCACTGAAACTAGAACCTCTTAGGAACAAGCAGCTAAAACAGTTCTGCAATCACAGAGGGACCAACACTGGAGAGTCGCAGATTCATCAAATTCACCAATCCAACTTCTGCCCCTGACATAACTAGCTCAAATTGTTGTCGTTAGCCCCCATCCAATGCAACCACCACGTAGAGCACTAACACTGCTACTAATAAGCACGCATGATGCAGCAAATTTTAAGATAAAATATGTCAAACTAACCCCCAAACTGCCAGTGTGATCACAGCAGGAGTCGGATTAATCAAAGCAGCAGCGACGGGCAGATAAGAAGGGAAGTGGCGGCGAGGCGTCCTGACTGACCTCTCCAGACGCTGATCTTCAGCGCCTCCTTGCTGAGCCCCCGGACGTAGTTGCCGAGGTACTTCTGCAGCAGGAAGGCGACCTGGTCCTCCAACATCTCGGCCGCCGCCGGCGATCGGCAGCGCCCGCCGGCGCCGCCACCGCGAGACCCGAAGGTGCGGAGGGGCTGAGAAGCGCTCCGGCTGTCGGTCCCCTTGCTCGGCGTGCCGCGTGAGCGAGGAGAGAGAGGACTGGGCTAGCAACACAGCAGACAGCCCACAGGCAGGGCAGGCGGTTTTTTTGTCTTGGACGAGTCGAGGAGAAAGGGGAGGAGTAGGGAGGCGGAGGAGATCGCTAGAACAAGCAGGCGGCGCGGCTAATGCCCGGAATGCCCTCGCGCGTCGGGGGTATCTACGGATCTTTGCCTGGGCCCGCGATTTACGTAAGCCGTCGGGATTATCGGTGGCGCTCTTCGGGGACGTGGCGGTTAGGAAGTGGCTCGATCGTGCAGCCCGCACGAGAGAGTCCACAGCTGGATCTGCTGAATGAATAGCAAAACGCAATTAGAGTTGTTAATTGCAGATTGGAATATTGTAGTTAGGTAGACGTGTGTGAGTAAAATATTGCAAAACGTGCTTAACGAATTGGTTCTGACCTCTAACAACATGGGGGGCACACGGCACGTCGGCATACATGGATAGACCGCCGCGTGGCGCGAGTGTTATTTGGTGGGCAGCAGCACCGGCGCTCACTCGCGCGGGTTGACGGGGTTGATGAGGCACTCCGCCGTACGGCGTCGGGAGAGTGGACGCCACGAGGTCCTCCGCTTTATCCCCGAGCACGCAAAGGTGGCAGCGCAGGCGAGCCGGACGACGAGCTCCTGCGTGGTGTGTGTTTCTAGGCCCCACATGACAGATCGTATGAGTGCTTGCTTCCATTTTCCTGAGATGCGACCTCATGTCCAGGACATCCGGTGCGGGCGTGCGGCGTGCCACGGCCCATGGTGCCACCTCTCCCGCCCTAGCCGAGGGACACCTGTTATGTTAGCCGTTGTCGCGCACTGGCGCTAGCAAACACGGGAGCCGCCGAGTCAGGTTTCGATCCACGTATAAGCTAACCACATTGTTTTTTACTAAGATCACTTTCGTGTCGTTGCAATACAACATGAACAAATAATGCTACAACACGTGTTGCAACAGGAACAAAATACAATGATAATTTTAAGTGTTTTTATTTAAGAGTGATGTTCTCATAATTATTGGCGGATTCAGGACTAAAAGTCCAACTGTGTATCAATATTATTTTTTCAATGAAACAAGCTTATATGTACACAAGACAAAACACAACATAATAATAAGAACAATACTATATAAATATCTGGATACTTACCCTAGAAAGTGAGGCCTGCTTTATTTCACATAAAGCCTACGGGCCTGGAACGCGGGAATGTTGTAGGAATTTCACATGAATCAGTTTAATTTTATAAGAAAAACGTAGGAACCGTAATTTTTGGAGCAGTTTAGCAGCCGACTAGCCAAGACAAAAAAAATATAAATCTCTCCGTCCCTAAATGTCTGTCGTTTTCGCTTTCCGAGAAATAACTTTAATTAAATATATATTAAAAAATATTAATATTTATGATACATAATTAGTATCATTGGATAGATATTTGAATCTAGTTTTTTAATAAATTTATTTAGAGATAGAAATGTTGCACGTATTTTTTATAAATCAAGTTAAAGTTATTGACACGCAAATCATAACGACATACATGCTACTCGACGTCACGTCAGGTGACAGGTGCTAACTGAAACTAAATTAATCATAATAGAGCAGAGCTTGCAGCCCACGCAACCCAGGGATGCCTTCGCTTTTTCTGCTCATTCCGTGAAATCAACCCATCGTAGGGCGGAGCCAGGGGGGCTGGCCCCATAACATCACAACAATTTTTTTTACTTAGTACATAATTTAATGATTTATATTTATATTAAAAAATATTATAAAAAGTTCTTATCATATATGTTTTTTGTCTTTTGGACAATATAAACCCACACAAAATGCAATTAGAATAGAATATTTTGAATTATGGGAACTTTTTGCTCACCGTATTAGAAAACATTTAATGAAATTTTAGGATTTACTAAATGTGTACGTCATTTTATTATATTTTACATTTTACTTAACGTATACTTAACTAGTAATAACAATTAAGGTTCTAAGGGTAACAGATGCACCTCAAAAATCCAAATGGATGAGCTATGCTCAAACTTATACATCGAAACTTTTGACAGGCCCTTACCTTCCTATATGTATAATTCCTGGCTCCGCCGCTGAGCTGAGTGGGGCATGTGGATGTGTGGTGTTTGCCGCCAGGCAGGTATGGCGACTGCCATAGCTTGCCAGATTGGTAGATCCCCTTGTGTCATAATGATGTGGTGACCATGGCAAAGGTGGGGTGTGTTTTTCTATCTCATATTATAGCCTCATTAGAACTTGGCTACGCTCCCTGATGAATTCGTCCTATATTTTTTTGCTTTTATTTTTTTCTTGCCTCATTCACCTTACAATTTTGGTTTTCTTTTTTCATCCATTTTTTTTAACTTGTTGTTTTTTGTCTGATGTATTCTTAGACTCGTTTATTAGGTAAATAATTTGTTTTTTCATATTCATGGCTTTAAAAATTTGTTTCTTTTATAATATTGTAGTCATTTTAGAACCAACACATATTATTAAAGATATATGAGAACAAGAATATTTTGTTTTTCAGCCACCAACATTTTTTCTTTGTACCTCATACAATTTTCATGTTTGTTTATATCTCATAGAATTTACGATTTTCTTTCAATTTTCTCTTTGTTGGACCAATTTTGGATTTCTATGGCGTAGTTTCTACTTGATTTTTCTCTCTTTTTATACTGACTGAAAATTCTTAACTCGGTAATCATTCATATTTCAAGCACTCGTAATAGAATGACAGGTCCAATTCTCCTAGCCTAATAATGTGCTAGAACCTGATAAACATAAGGGAAAGCATCTAGCTATAATCAAAGAGATAAAAAAATCACTTTTCTTTCATTAAAATATAATCATGCATAACATTGGAGCCTATTTGGTAGCTCTTCGCTTCATGATTCTCTACCAGAGCGAGTATACGGGTGAAGAGCTAAAAACACCTCCCCCAACTTCTCCGCGCATACAAGTATACAACACACTCACATTCTCCATTGGTTTCCCTCATCGCCCATGGTTCTCTCCATAGGTGGCGTTCATCCTCAGAAGGCAGAGTTGCCCTTCTCCACAGCCCGCGGCACACTCTTGACCTTCTCGAGATCGCCCACCTAGAGCAGCAGGAGTATGGCATGGCCGATCCTCATCTTCTCCTATGTGAGCAGCTTCTGGCATGCAGGGTCGGTTCTAAGTCTAGGCGGACAGAGCGATGGTCGGGGGCCAGGCGACCCAAAATCTTTTAGGGTCCGTTTGGATGTAGATATTGGAGGGACTGAAATTGAATTGGGTTCAATACCAAAGCAGCCATGGTATTGAAATGGCCACAATTCAAATAGTATTGTTTGGATGACCATTGAATTGGGTTTTGGAATCATAGCAAGTAGCCGAAATCCGTTTCTTGTTTGGATGCAAAAGCATGGAATTGAAACACTAGGAAAGCTTGACACCGGCCATGGCAGACGGAGGTTGGCAGCGGCCACCATGGCGGACCATGGTAGGGAGAGCTCAACCACGGCCATGGCGGGCGGATCTCGGGCTCAGCAACCGCGGCCTGGGAAAACTCGAACCCAGCCATGGCGACCGAATCTTGGCAACCGAGACCATGGGGGGGCTCGACCCAGTTAGGCAGCCAGATCTCGGCAAATGTAGCCATGGAGGAGCTTTACCCTAGGTAGGTGACCGGATCTCGGCAGACACGGCCATGGGGAGCTTGACCCCAGCCAGGTCGGATCATGGCGGGCCGTAGCAGGGCCACACCGACCATGGAGAAGAAGGGGCGCGTCGTCCATGGAGAAGGGGCGCGCCCGCCATGGAGAAGAAGGGTCGCGCCGGCCATAGAGAAGAAGGGACACGCCGGCCATGGAGAAGAAGGGCCACACCGGCGTCAGGGAAGAAGCGATGCAGCGTGGGCGACCTCTGCGTTAGTGTCATATGTGTCGAGGGTGCCGAGGAAGAAGCTATGCAGTAGGGGCGCCCTCCGCGTCAGGCCTCCGTGCGTCGGGGGGCGTCGGGGGTGCCAGGGAAGAAGCACCGAGGCGTGTCAGGGGGCATCGGAGATGAATGCCGCACAATACAAAGGGGTCTGGCTTGGTATTGGAGATGAGGAGGAGCAGATATAGCCAATAACGATTGGTATTGGGTTCAAATACCAATTCTGAATTCTTAGCCATCCAAACAGTGGAATTGATAGCTACACAATACCAATTCCAATTCCTGAGTCCCAATATCTACATCCAAACGGGGCATTACGTATATGTATAGAATATATTGGTAAAATGGTGCAATGCCCATCGGCCATTACCCACATGTATAAGCCCATGGAAAAAACATGATTAGAATATGAGGAGCTGAAACATTGCGCTGTCACAGCCAGGTCTTTGCATTCTCACCTTCTCCACTTATCGCCTGCTGCCCCTCTCGCGGACTTGCACAATTGCACTCGTCGTGGCGTCGCGTCACTGTCGTGGCTGTCGGTGGCTCATTGTAGCTCAGCAATCAATCATATAGCTTGCGATGCAGCAACTCCTCGACACTATCGTGTTCAAGTAATTCGCTTAATACCAGTAGTAAGAACGTTAGGGATGTCTAATTTTAGTCTAAAGTGCCCTTACCTTCCTTGCCCAAGGGTCATAAAATCTATAGAGCCGGCCCTATTGGTATGGATTTGTAGCTCCTTGTTATTAGTACCAATACATGGGTAATGGATCTGTGTATTCAACAAATATTGACAGAGGTCAATTTACCTTCACGTTGAATGCACCAATACAACTGCACAACCCTACAAGTGTATAAAATGTCAACCAGGGAAGTCTTCACTCGCATCATTGTCTATAGGAGGCAGAAAAAAGTGAAGAAAGGGTCTCTACCTCAACAAACAATCGGACTGAACCAACAAGGGATCCTTGAAAGCCCTAGTTTGGTTTTAGCCAATTGATGAAACCTAAGTACTAACCTTTGTCACGAGTGTCGTGTGAGCAAGGTTGGTACAAACCAAGTGATGGAGCATGGTGATGAAGTTCATGGAGGTGGAGATGGACATGAGTTTATGGTGATCAAGCTCCAACTTGGAAAACAAGAAAGAGAAAAATAAAAACCAAGTGTTGATCAAGACAAAGGTATCAAATAGGTTTTTATTTTGGCACTTAAGAAACCATAGAGGGTGTGAGTGTGTTTAGGATAGATAGCCATACTATGAAGAGGGGAGAAATCATAGTTGATGCGGTTATCAAGTGCCATTAGGTGATCCAACTCGTTTGCATGTGCATTGGATCCTAATGTGCTAACACACCCTTGGGAATTGACTTGGAATGTTGCTAACTTACGTACACATGTGTTGGTATACTTGGAGTTGGCACACATGCACAAGGGTGAAGTGTTTGGAGTTGAAAAAGAGAAGAGGGACCGGACCCTAAGTCACGGTTGAACCGGACCCTGGCTAGGTGGGTCCTGTCACTAACTTAGGGACTCGGCCTAGCATGCTGGCTAGATCGGACCCTGGTCATAGGCGCATGGATGAGTGGCAGAATTAGGAGGTCCAAGGTCACTTGGACCTCTTAGTGTGATTTTCGAGCGCACTGAACTCTAGCTTCCATTGGGTCTGGTCATTTGTGAAGTGTGGGTCCAGTCGTTGCTAAGAGAAACACAGGCGACTGAGCTGCTTTGAGAGTCCAGTCGCCTAGATTAGACTGAGTTCGGTCAGTTTTTGATGCTTGAGGAGCTTACTAGATCGCACCGGACTCAGGGCTGCTCTAGGACTGGTCGCTGCTCAATGGGTCCGGTCCAAAGCCCAAATGTTTGACTAAGCGCTCGCTAGTTGGTCGGTGGTGGCAACCAGACTCATCAGACATGTTGGTGTTTCGTAAACCAGACTAGTAAATTTATATGAATGTCACGCTACTCTAGGAAGACGATGGTAGCATCCAAAAGACACGAGGATTTATACTGGTTCAGGCTGAAGCCCTACAGTCCAGTCTTAGAGATGATTGAGTGTGTGTTCCTCGCTTGAATGCTCTAAGTTCTTACAATAGGGGGTGCAAGAATAGTGGAAGAGGTAGGAAGAGCTAAAGCTAGGAGAAGGGCTGCCCAAAGTAGAGCTTCGAGAGCCCGATGAGAATGGACATTGATGAGAATTATAGGGGATCACCTCGAATGGAGGCCCTGGCTGCCCTTATATAGAATCCTAGGGCCAGGTTACATACAAGAAAAGAGGTTCTCCTGACTGAGGGGTTGTGAGCTTGAGGGAGGGAGCCTAGCTAACTTGGCTTGCAAGTAACGCCATCTTGTGATGCACGTCTTAGCGTGGCTGTCATCATGGTCTTGTGTTCATGTCGTGGCATGGCAGTGACGTGGTGCCACTAGTGCTAGTCATGGATGATACTGTGGGCACAGGTGGTGTTTCTCCAACCTATCCTGCATGATGTGGCCTCAGTCAGTGGTCTTCGTCATTGCCTCCTGATCGTCCGAGGGCGTCGTACGAGAGTAGGTAGCTAGCTCTAGGTCGCCAATCATCTTGCTACTTGTGGAGTTAGTGGCCATGATCCCGAGCTCTAGGGTCATGGCCCATGTTGGCTTGGATGGCCTCTAAGTCAAGGCCATCATCGTGGATCCCATCCCGAAGTGGGTGGGATCGTACATACATCTCGTCAAACCGTACATGGACGGTGGTTCTCCGTACTGGCCATCATCGCTTGGCGTTGTTGTCTTGTCTCTGCTACATGGCATAGGGATGGCGTCTGACCGGATTGAGGAGACCATTGTCCCCTCAGTCCTTGTGGGGTTAGTGTGGCGTGCCTGCTCTTATTAGAGTAGGCATGTTGTGGTAGACTTGTTCTCTCCTGGTTCCCCACATGGGTCAGGATGGTGAGAGGTCATGAGCTGTTGCGTTGTATGCAGCTAAGGCAGGAGGGAGGGGTCATGGCTGACCCTAGCCTTAGTGATTGGCCTGGTCTGCTAAGCTTAGCTGGGCCTTAGTCATTTGGGCTCAAGCTAGCTTTGGTGTCATGGGCCGCCCGAGCGACTAACTTATCGGTGCCTTGAGATATCTAGGGTATCATAACCCCGACAGGACCGAACTCTGTGTTGGTACTTCCTAGCATCACTACTAGTAATGCACTAAGAAGTACACTTGGTATTTAATGGTTACTTAGAAAGAATATATATATATATAAAGAATTCTGCAAGCGCACAGATATACCATTGTATCACTTCACCTGGGAGTATTCTAGGTATCGTTATTATTCATATTTTTACCTCAGGGAAGGACTGACAAAGGAGATATATTGATAACTTATACTTATGATGGATGAACCAACTAACCTTCTACTCTAAACAAGGGTAAATTAAGAGATAGGATATATAAATGACATGTAAATGAATGATAAATGAACACTCAGAGTACTCTTTATAATTGCAATAGCAAGACTAAGTAGATACAATAGAGAAACTACTTCCTAAGTCATTCTTAATTACAAGTCAAAGCATACATTGATTAGTGCAATTATACTTAATAATCATGGCTAAGGATTAACTTCATATCTACACATAAGGGACATTACTAAGGAAAATCAAGAACAGAGCCTGACTTCCTTCGCAACTAGGTCCTACTTGGCCTACATTCGAGGAGTGGACTACAAAGGACTCAACGAGAATGTCACACTCACGATCTACTACATGGCCCAGAATATAGGGTGTATCCGCAGGTAAACAATGTATAAGCACCACGCTTACACAATATCGACCACTCACCCCATACGTAAATAAGAGTGAGTGTTTTGCAAACTTATGCATAAACATAATGATAATTCTAGCTATACTAAGCATATAATCAAAGTAAACGATGAACATACTAACTAAGAACATGAATAATATTAAGAATAATGTCATAACAAATGTAGCAAACATATGAATAATGAAAGATGCAAGTGAGGATACAAAGGCTTTACTAAGCCAAGCTCTTGACAAGATTAGGAATCTAAGCAAAGCTTGCCTCTCTCTAGATCTAACTTAGCTAACTATGCCTATGAATATTTGTGGAGCTCTAAGTGTTAGATATATGGGACAAGGGGTACCTACACCACCCATATATGTGACCATCACTAGGCTATCATCCCAGCAGCCATCGAGGAGGAGGCCCACGAGGGCTAACGCGATCAACCAACGTAGAGGTCAAGCAAACCAAGGCAGGTGTATCTGGACGATAGCTAGGATCAATCTATTACGTGTATCGTGTAACAAACTAGGAACTCAATCTCTTAACTTGATCGCCCTCTCTATAACCCTACCTCTCCTGCCTATATAAAGGAACATAGGGACCTCGAGCTCAGAATCCATCTTCCACCATTCCAATCAACTATGTAGCTAGGAGCAACAACCGGTGTAATTGAGCATACGAATACAAGAGCAACCACACCACTAGAGTAGGGGTTAGCGCGCCACCATGCCCTGAACTAGTATAAATCTCTATGTCTCATGTGTTACCATCTGATTCTGTATACGCGGTCATGCTGCTGGATATTGCCGGAGCAAAACAATCTGACAGTTGGCGTGTCAGGTAGGGGCCTTTCGCATTTAGATTTGTTTTTGTGTTTCAGACAAGAACTGTCTTTGACTTTGGTGACGAACCGGAGAAGATGTAGCCGGGCACAAGGATCGTCTTCGGCAAGCTTGACTTCATTACTAACCGGTTTGGGGACCTGCGCCTACAGGAACCCGAGCTAACCGAATGGGAGGAGGAATAGTCTCTCTAGATCTGTGCTTTCGACGCCGGACTGGATGAGGCTATGGATGGAGGACCACTCACCATCGCCTGTCATCTAGCCCACCATGGTTAGCTTTTCACTGAACTCAGCTAAGAGCCTAGGCTTGATGCTAATCTTTTTCTTCACAAGATTAGGGATCCAGTCCCAACGCTGGACACGGAACCCGATCTGATTCGCTCTCAATTCTCGGGAGCACCAAGAACACGCGAAGATGAGTCGCCAGACCTAGCTTCTTCAAGCTACCACACTACCTTTAGATCCCTTATAGAGGATTGACAAAATCTACATCAAACTGATCGGAATTACAGTGATGACTTCGACTTGAATCTCATTGGAGTCACCATCCACAACCTCAGCTAAGGTGGCACTATCTTGGAAAGATCAGACTACTCTGATAAAAACAGTCGACGTACTACCATCAATGCCACTGAACTCATTAACACAACGGCTTCACGCCTTTCTTTCTACGACTACTACCGGCCATACAGAGATGACCACTCAAACGTTTATGATGATGACATCATCTCGCATACACGCAGTTGTTATCTCGGTGCAAGTGATTACGAGGGGAACTAATACCTCACTCCTGAGCATTCCCCGCACAATCATGTCGAGTTCAATTACGTAGCACCTTATGAGACTAGCCAGTAGGCTCAGGATCGCCTGCTCAATCACAACGATGTGTTACCATACGAGAATCAGAAACTCCAACATCAACTTCAAGAGGAGAACACAGCTTGGGGCCGCCAGGCCCACAACGACATTCTACAAGCAGCTCTGGTCCTTTCTAACATAGAGCAGAACTTGGCCGAGGCCATGAGAGAAGTGGCGATGATGCTGCAACCATCCACCAAAGAAGGATGACAAGCTTTCCGAAGGATGACAAGCGCATACCAGCACCCAATGACATGTCTGTTACCTGCAGCCACATGCCTTGAAGCTCAAGGGCTCAACCACTACACTGATCTAATAGATCCCCACACCGTGGTCCCAGACACTGTCGAGGTCTCGCCCATGACCAGGCGATAATGGCGGCGACCAGGGAGGCGATGGACAAGGAGGTGGTGGTGGTGGGCATACTACCAATGGGGGAGATCACGAAGACGACGGGACTAACAAAGACTCGAGGAGCAGCTACTAGTCCAACAGTGAGGGCGATGCCCATCGTGATGGGAGAAATCTAAGGAACCGGCCCGAACTAGCACTAGGTGTTGTCGAGGACGACCCCTATGACTTGGTAGGACCCCCCGCATTCGGATATTGGATCCGATCAACTCCGACACCCCACAAGTTTTGTGCTCCAAACATTGACAAATACAATAGTGAGATAGATCCAAAGGTTTGGCTGGTAAACTACCTCCTCGCCATGAAAGCGGCATCCGCACCAGACACGTTCTTGATGATTCAATATCTTCCAATCTACCTCACTGACTCCACCAGGAATGGGCTAAACAACCTTTGGGAAGGTACGATCAAGCGATGGGCTAACCTCGAAAAGGAATTCTATAATCATTTTGAGGGGCTTACACTAAGTAGGGCACCTCATGGAACCTACTAGGATGCAAACAAAAGACCGATGAGAGCCTCCATGATTACATCAAATGCTTTACACAACATAAGAACAAACTCGAGGATGTCCCTGATGCTAGCATCGTCACTGCCTTTGCCATAGGCGTTGACAGTGAAAGCCCTTATTCGGGACATTGGGCAAAGGAAGAACATCAGCCTCCACAACATGTTTGCCTTTGCCCATGAGCACATCAACGGTGAAGATTGCTTTAACATCAGCAATGGCAAATACATGTCACGACTCACCAACAATGTGGACCAATCCTTGCTAATGAAGAAGGATCATACGCATAGAGGTGAGTTCATGGCCAACGTTGAGAAACAAGAAGGCAACAAGCCTAAGCAAAGCCGTGGAGTCCATGGAAATTCAATGAGATCATGAACCAGACATGTCAAAACCATGGTTTCCCAGTGAATCATCTAGCCAGGGACTGTCAGACTTACAAGTGCAAGATCATTCAAGCTAGCAAGGATAAGACGAAGGGTGACAAAGATGGCTACCCCAACATTGAGGGTGTCATGATCATCTTCGGAGGCCCATAGGCCTACGAGGACCGCCGTCGTGAGAAGGTAACCAAACATCTCATCTTTGCAACTGCTCCTATAGTTCTTGTTTACCTAAGATGGTCGGAGTGCCCGATCACCTTCAACAGGGATGACCACCCCAATCACGTTATCGAGTCTGGTCGATTCCCTCTGGTGGTCAGCACAGTCATAGGAGGCATCAAAATGACGAAAGTCCTTATGGATGGAGGAAGTGGCATAAACATCCTTTACAAGGGTGCATTTGAAAAGATAAACATTGAGGCGAGCAAACTGCATCCCTCGCATTCTCCGTTCCATAGGATCATCCCCGGACAATGGGTTACACCCCTCGGCACGATCACTCTTTCCGTCACGTTCGGTGACCTACACTACCACAAGGAGACACTCTCCTTTGAAGTCATAGACTTTGAGGGTCCTTACCATGCTATCCTCGGGAGACCCTTGAAAGGTCCTAATAGCTAGAGGGGGATGAATAGCTTATTAAAATTTTCTACAACAACACTTAGCAAACCGGTTAGACAAATATGAGGCGAAGCGAGTGTTGCGCTAGCCTACTAAAATTGCAAGCCACCTACCAAAATTCTAGTTTCTATAGTCTTTATCCACACAATGACTATGTCACTACACTAAGTTAGTATGCTCTCAAAGGCTAACTAAAGAGCCACACTAACCAAACTAACAAGCTCTCACGACTAGCTACACTAAAGAGCTTGACAACTAGTTTGTAGTAATATAAAGAGATAGAGCAAGATAGTTATACTGTCGAGTCGATGAATGAACCAATCAATCACAAGAATGAATACCAATGAAGACCAATCACCTTAGAATCAAATGATGACATAATGTTTTTACCGAGGTTCACTTGCTTGCTAGCAAGATAGTCCTTGTTGTGGCGATTCACTCACTTGGAGGTTCATGCACTAATTTGCCTCACACGCCAAACCCTCAATAGGGTGCCACACAACCAACACAAAATGAGGATCACACAAGCCACAAGCAATCTACTAGAGTCACTATTCGCCTAAACGGTCATTTAGCCCGTTTAAACACCATGTAAGCGCTACACGGTGGTGCGCTGTTTCTATTTAATCACCTGTTTACCTCGTTTAATTGGCCGTTTAGCCCGTTTAATGGGACGTTTTGCCTGAATAATGGCTAAACGGTAGGTGACCGACTATTTACCATTTAACATTTAGGAAAACACTAACTAGAGTATCTTTTGGCTCTCCACTAGGGAAAGGTCAAGAACCCCTCACAATCACCATGATCGAAGCCACAGATAATCACCAACCTCCGCTCGATGATCCTTGCTGCTCTAAGCCATCTAGGTGGCGTCAACCACCAAGAGTAACAAAGTGAATCCCACAGCAAAACACCAAGTGCCTCTAGATGCAATCACTCAAGCAATGTACTTGGCTTCTCTCCCAATCTCACAAAGATAAAGAATCAATGATGGAGATGAGTGGGAGGGCTTTAGCTAAGCTCACAACGTTGCTATGTCAATGCAAATGGCCAAGAGAGTGAGTTAGATCTAGCCAAGGGGCTTAAATAGAAGCCCCACAAAATAGAGCCATTGGGCTCCTTACTACACACTGCCTCGCGCTGACTGGACGCACTGGTCAGGGCGACCAAACGCACCCAGCCAACGTCTGATCAATAGATGCACACCACGCATTGCTCCTGTTCAACCTCAGTCACTTGATCTCAACAGTCATCTCGCCCACGCTTGCACTTGAGTTGCGACCGGACGCACCCGAACGACGACTTGATGCACTGCCACCGTGTCAGATCAAGCCAAACCTACGTGCCACCTGTTAGCTACCGGACGCACCGGACCTTTCTTCTGATGTTGAGCTAAGCCATGTTAGGTCATTTCTAGAGAGTTTCTTGAGTGGCAAAATGATGACCGGACACATTCGATCAGGAGCGACCGAATGTGCCTAGCGTCAGGTCCATGTCTTGCTCGCACAGCCACTTACGTCAGCGTTCATCAGCCTTGACCAGATGCACCATCGTCGTGTCCGGTCACCACTTGGACCAGAGTCTGGTTAGTCAACCAAGCATGCCCCCTTCTAGGCCCCACTGACCGGACGCTGCCTTTGAGTCCGGTCGCTGCCAAAGCAACGTCCGGTCACCTCGGGACAGCACCTCCAAGTCTCAAACTAGGCCACCCTTGCTCAAATGTGCTAACCACCAAGTGTATCACCTTGTGCATATGTGTTAGCATATTTTAACAAACATTTTCAAGGGTGTTAGCACTCCACTAGATCTAAATGCGTATGCAAAGAGTTAGAGCATCTAGTGGCACTTTGATAACTGCATTCTGATATGAGTTTCACCCCTCTTAATAGTATGGCTATTGATCCTAAATGTGATCACACTCGCTAAGTATCTCGATCACCAAACCAAAAAGCTTCTATGGAATATCACCTTTGCCTTGAGCTTTTTGTTTTTTCTCTTTCTTCTTTTCCAAGTCCAAGCACTTGATCATCACCATAGTCACACCATCATCATGATCTTCACCATTGCTCCACCACTTGGAATAGTGCCACCTATCTCATAATCACTTAGCTAAACTAGGTTAGCACTTAGGGTTTCATCAATTCACCAAAACCAAACTAGTGCTTTCAATCTCCCCCCTTTTTGGTAATTGATGACAGCCCTTTCACAAAGATATGAAACAAGCTTATATGTACACAAGACAAAACACAACATAATAATAAGAACAATACTATATAAATATCTGGATACTTACCCTAGAAAGTGATGCCTGCTTTATTTCACATAAAGTTCACGGGTCTGTTTGGAACGCGAGAATGTCGTAGGAATTTCATAGAAATCATTTCAATTTTATAGAAAAAACCCAACAGCAATTTTTGGGTCAGCTTAGCAGCCGACTAGCCAAGACAAAAATAAGATATAAATCCCTATGTTCCTAAATATTTATCGTTTTCGTTTTTCGAAAAATAACTTTAATTAAATATGTATTAAAAATATTAATATTTATGATACATATTTAGTATCATTGGATAGATATTTAAATATAGTTTTTTAATAAATTTATTTAGAGATAGAAATATTATATATTTTTTTTTATAAATTGAGTCAAAGTTAGACACGTAAATCATAACTACAAACATTCTGAGCTCGAGGGAGTCCATGCTACTCGACGTCACGTCAGGTGACAGGTGCTAACTGAAACTAAGAGCACGTTTCCCGGATTTGAGAGTGGCTAAATAATTAACGTGTTACTGTAGTGTTTCGTTTGTATTTGTGAATTATTGTCCAAACATTGACTAATTAGGTTTAAAAGATTTGACTCGTAAAGTACAACCAAACTGTGCAATTAATTTTTTATTTCGTCTACATTTAGTACTCCATGTATGTACCGTAAGTTTGATATGACGAAGAATCTTCTTTTTACCTAGTGCATTTTTTTTAGGAGTTTTGTCAGAACTAAACATGGCCTAAATTAATCATAATAGAGCAGAGCTTGCAGCCCCACTGCTCACGCAACCCAAGGATGCCTTCGCTTTTTCTGCTCATTCCATGAAATCAATCCATCGTAGGGCGGAGCCAGGGGGGCTGGCAGGGGCCATGCCCCCCCTAACATCACAACAATTTTTTTTTACTTAGTACATAATTTAATGATTTATATTTATATTAAAAATATTATAAAAAATTCTTGTCATATATGTTTTTTTTGTCTTTTGGACAATATAAAACCACATAAAATGCAATTAGAATAGAATATTTTGAATTATGGGAACTTTTTGCTCACCGTGTTAGAAAACATTTTATGAAATTTTAGGTTTTACTAAATGTGTATGTACATTTTATTATATTTTACATTTTACTTTGCGTATACTTAACTAGTAATAACAATTAAGGTTCTAAGGGTAACAGATGCACCTCAAAAATCCAAACGGATGAGCTATGCTCAAACTTATACATCGAAACTTTTGACAGACCCTTCCTATATATAATTCCTGGCTGCAGTGGGGGCATGTGGATGTGTGGTGTTTGCCGCCACGCAGGTATGGCGACTGTCATAGCTTGCCAGATTGGTAGATCCGCTTGTGTCATAATGATGTAGTGACCATGGCAAAGGTGGGGTGTGTTTTTCTATCTCATATTATAGCCTCGTTAGAACTTGGCTACACTCCCTGATTAATTCTGTCCTATATTTTTTTTGCTTTTATTTTTTTCATTCCTCATTCACCTTACAATTTTTGTTTTCTTTTTTCATCCGTTTTTTTAACTTGTTTTTTGTCTGATGTATTCTTAGACTCATTTATTAGGTAAATAATTTGTTTTTTCATATTCATGGCTTTAAAATTTTGTTTCTTTTATAATATTGTAGTCATTTTAGAACCAACACATATTATTAAAGATATATGAGAACAAGAATAATTTGTTTTTTAGCCACCAACATTTTTTCTTTGTGCCTCATACAATTTTCATGTTTGTTTATATCTCATAAAATTTACGATTTTCTTTCAATTTTCTCTTTGTTGGGCCAATTTTGGATTTCTATGGCGTAGTTTCTACTTGATTTTTCTCTCTTTTTATACTGACTGAAAATTCTTAACTCGGTAATCATTCATATTTCAAGCACTCGTAATAGAATGACAGGTCCAATTCTCCTAGTGTAATAATGTGCTAGAACCTGATAAACATAAGGGAAAGCATCCAGCTATAATCAAAGAGATAAAAAACACTTTTCTTTCATTAAAATATAATCATGCATAACATTGGAGCCTATTTGGTAGCTCTTCGCTTCATGATTCTCTACCAGAGCGAGTATACGGGTGAAAAGCTAAAAACACCTCCCCCAACTTCTCCGCGCATACAAGTATACAACACACATTCTCCATTGGTTTCCCTCATCGCCCACGGTTCTCTCCATAGGCGGCGTTCATCCTCAAAAGGCAGAGTTGCCCTTCTCCACAGCCTACGGCACACTCTTGACCTCCTCGAGATCGGCCACCTGGAGCAGCAGGAGTATGGCACAGCCGATCCTCATCTTCTCCTACGTGAGCAGCTTCTGGCAGGGTCGGCTCTGAGTCTAGGCGGACAGAGCAACAGTCGAGGGCCAGGCGACCCAAAATCTTTTAGGGTTCGTTTGGATGTAGATATTGGAGGGACTAAAATTGAATTGGGTTCAATACCAAAGCAGCCATGGTATTGAAATGGCCACAATTCGAATATTATTGTTTGGATGACCATTGAATTGGGTTTTGGAATAATAGCAACTAGCCAAAATCTGTTTCTTGTTTGGATGCAAAAGCATGGAATTGAAACACTAGGGAAGCTTGACACCGGCCATGGCGGACGGAGGTTGGTAGCGGCCACCACGGCGGACCACGGTAGGGAGAGCTCAACCACGGCCATGGTGGGCGGATCTCGGGCTCACCAGCCGCGGCCTAGGAAAACTCGAACCCAGCCATGGCGGCCGAATCTTGGCAGGCGAGACCATGGGGGACTCGACCCAGTTAGGCGGCCGGATCTCGGCAAACGCGACCATGGGGGAGCTTGACCCTAGGTAGGCGGTCGGATCTCGGCAGACGCGGCCATGGGGAGCTCGACCCCAGCCAGGTCGGATCACGGCGGGCCGCAGCAGGGCCACACCGGCCATGGAGAAGAAGGGGCGCGTCCGCCATGGAGAAGAAGGGTCGCGCCCGCCATAGAGAAGAAGGGACACACTAGCCATGGAGAAGAAGGGCCGCGCCTGCGTCAGGGAAGAAGCGATGCAGCGTGGGCGACCTCTGCGTCAATGTCACATGTGTCGGGGGGTGCCGAGGAAGAAGCTGTGCAGCAGGAGCGCCCTCCGCGTCAGGCCTCCGTGCGTCGGGGGCATCAGGGGCACCGGGGAAGAAGCATTGAGGCATGTCGGGGGCATCGGGGATGAATGCCGCACAATACGAAGGGGTCTAGCTCGGTATTGGAGATGAGGAGGAGCAGATATAGCCAATAATGATTGGTATTGGGTTCAAATACCAATTCCGAATTCTTAGCCATCCAAACAGTGGAATTGACAGCTACACAATACCAATTCCAATTCCTGAGTCCCAATATCTACATCCAAACGGGGCATTACGTATATGTATAGAATATATTAGTAAAATGGTGCAATGCCCATTGGCCATTACCCACATGTATAAGCCCATGAAAAAAACATGATTAGAATATGAGGAGCTAAAACATTGCGCTGTCATAGCCAGGTCTTTGCATTCTCACCTTCTCCACTTATCGCCCGCTGCCCCTCTCGTGGACTTGCACAATTGCAGTCATCGTGGCGTCGCATCACTGTCATGGCTGCCGGTGGCTCATTGCAGCTCAGCAATCAATCATATAGCTTGCGACGCAGCAACTCCTCGACACTATCGTGTTCAAGTAATTCGCTTAATACCAGTAGTAAGAACGTTAGGGATGTCTAATTTTAGTCTAAAGTGCCCTTACCTTCCTTGCCCAAGGGTCATAAAATCTATAGAGCCGGCCCTATTGGTATGGATTTGTAGCTCCTTGTTATTAGTACCAATACATGGGTAATGGATCTGTGTATTCAACAAATATTGACAGAGGTCAATTTACCTTCACGTTGAATGCACCAATACAACTGCACAACCCTACAAGTGTATAAAATGTCAACCAGGGAAGTCTTCACTCGCATCATTGTCTATAGGAGGCAGAAAAAAGTGAAGAAAGGGTCTCTACCTCAACAAACAATCGGACTGAACCAACAAGGGATCCTTGAAAGCCCTAGTTTGGTTTTAGCCAATTGATGAAACCTAAGTACTAACCTTTGTCACGAGTGTCGTGTGAGCAAGGTTGGTACAAACCAAGTGATGGAGCATGGTGATGAAGTTCATGGAGGTGGAGATGGACATGAGTTTATGGTGATCAAGCTCCAACTTGGAAAACAAGAAAGAGAAAAATAAAAACCAAGTGTTGATCAAGACAAAGGTATCAAATAGGTTTTTATTTTGGCACTTAAGAAACCATAGAGGGTGTGAGTGTGTTTAGGATAGATAGCCATACTATGAAGAGGGGAGAAATCATAGTTGATGCGGTTATCAAGTGCCATTAGGTGATCCAACTCGTTTGCATGTGCATTGGATCCTAATGTGCTAACACACCCTTGGGAATTGACTTGGAATGTTGCTAACTTACGTACACATGTGTTGGTATACTTGGAGTTGGCACACATGCACAAGGGTGAAGTGTTTGGAGTTGAAAAAGAGAAGAGGGACCGGACCCTAAGTCACGGTTGAACCGGACCCTGGCTAGGTGGGTCCTGTCACTAACTTAGGGACTCGGCCTAGCATGCTGGCTAGATCGGACCCTGGTCATAGGCGCATGGATGAGTGGCAGAATTAGGAGGTCCAAGGTCACTT